>NC_133658.1:121621065-121761224 GCF_037893015.1 Macrotis lagotis
TAGAATTTTGAACTGGAAAGGACCTAAATTGGAGAGCTTTCAGAAAATCGGTAGAATGTACCTTCGAGGATGAGCAGTATGGTATTGGGTTTCAAGATTATCCCATATGAAGAAATGGGGAAGGAACTGGGGTTGATTATCCTGGAGAAGAAGTATTTAACGAGAAGATAGATTAGACCTGTTCTGCTTGGTAGGAGAGGGTGAAAGTGGGAAAAAATGGGCAGAATTTGCAGAGTCAGATTTAGCCTCGATATAGGGAAAGAATTCCTAAAAATTTAGAGCTATCTGGAAGTAAAATGAACAGTCTCTAGAAGTATGGGCATTACCTTCCCCCTCATTGGAAGAGTCTTTGTCATTCTGGATGACCATTTGTTGGCCAGAATGAATTCTTGTTCATGTGCAGGAGGGACACATTTACCCTCCAGAACTATTGGGATTCTGACACCCAGGACAAATCCAACTAGTTTGGATGGGGGCAAAGATATATATAAAGTGTGAATATTTTGGGGTATTGTTGAGACAGGTTGGAGACAAAGACCTTGAACATTGAAAAGCTGAGTAATTAGGAGACTAGGAGGTAGAAGAACAAGGAGATCATGGATTAGGATGGAGAAGACTATGAGTTAAGTTCTTGTTAGAAAAGAGGGAGATTAACCCAAAAGTCCATAAATGTCTGCAACTCTTTCCTCTGTCAAGGTGTGAAAGAAGAAGTTATCATCTTTGGAGAAGGTTACAAAGAGATGTGTGCCTTTATGGGGCATAAAATAAGTTTCAGTGAACACCAGAAGTGAAAGGGATGTAAGGAAAGAGATCTAGGATCATATATTTGGTACCAGGAGGAACCTTCAAAGGAATCAACTCCAGCTTAATAATTCTACAGATAGGGAAAGTAGGGCCTAGAGAGATGATATGATTTGCCCAAGGTCATGCTACTTTCTAAGAGGTAGAGTCTGGATTTGAACTCTCATCCTCTAAATACTTTTCCACTGAGTCAAATTTAAGCAACCAAGGCAGGCAAGGAACTCCTTTCTACTCTTTACCAATGATTTTCCTTTGTTCTCTTGGCATCAGAGGTACAACAGACCCAAGACTAGATGCATAAGGATGAAGGAAGGAAAAGAATGAAATATGTATTGACCCATTATAACATGGAAAGGAATTTGTAATTTGATGACCATTGGATCTTAAAAGCAGAGGGAAGGGGTGCTAGAGTGGGGTATATACCCTTCAAACACATTGATATCTGAGATAGAGCTTATCTATCTGTGCTAGTATAGGTTCTAATGACCCATGAGGACTCCTTACAATTCTGAACAGAACCAATTCTGTGACCTGGCTCTGATACCCTCAAACATCATAGGTAGGATATTGTTGCTCAGAAGAAAAGTGAAATTTTCTTTTGATCTTTGCCATATTGGTATTGATCAATCTCTTGATCTATGGTTTCCATAGTGGGGCTTAGAGTCCCCTAGGGACTATTCTATCATGGAATGACACTCCTAATGAATCATAGATTACCCCCAAGAAATATGTAGTCAACAAATCAGATGGTGGGAAGGTGGATGGTATAGAACCCCAAAGACAAACACGGGTCTATCTCTAACACATCTACTTCAACACTTCACCATTTACTCTATCCCATAGCTAGGTAAGCAAAATTTTTCTGTCCTTTCCTACCCACAGCATTTTCAGCCCTTTCCTCCCTTTATTTTGTAGTTCCTTCAGGTTCCCCCTTAATGAGCAGACTCTATGCTCTAACAATGGTCAGTGAGTCATTTCTCTCCTTCCACATTTCAATTTTCAGTGGAAAAGAATGAGCAGGAATCCGAAACTCATCCCTCTTCTGAATTTTCTGCTGTCCATCAAGGGTATCACCCTTCTTCTAATATCCCAACTTTTCAACCCTCTTGTTTTCTTTGACGCCACATTCACCTGAAATTTAGTTACCAGAAAGCTATTACCTTTCAAATCTGATGGTTTTGCCCCAGTCCTCATCTTTCTGAACTTCTTGGCAGCTTTTAACTGTTGGTCACCTTCTCCTATATACTTTCTCATCACTGAGTTATCAAGACATTACTCTAACCTGTCTGATTATCCTCAGTCTCCTCTGCTGGATCATCTTCCAGTGGTATTGCCCATGTCTCTTTCTTTACCTCTATGTGCTTTCTTCACTCATGACTTCATCACATCTCATAGGTTGAATTATCTCTATGCAACTGCAACCCACATCATCAACTGTTTATTTTGAACATAATGTTCTGCTGAATGAGTCCAAAACAGAATTCATCACCTTTTCTTTCCAATCTACTTCTCTACCAAACTCGACCATTTCTGTTGAAACCACCATCTTTCAGGTACCAGATTTGTAACATTAATGTTCATTATAGCTCTTCATTTTTCTTCTGCCTTTCATAGTTGATCAGTTGGCAAATCTTGTCATTTTTACCTTTACAGCATCTCTCAACTCTGTTATTTTCTCTCTTCTTACTCATATAGCTGGCTAATCCTTTAATCTAGGTGCTCATCACTTCTTACCTTATATTACTACAATTGCTTTCTAGTTACTTCAAGTCTCTCTCTACTCCATTTTATCCCCCTACAACTGCCAAAGCAAATTCTCCCTATTCAATGACTCTCAATGGACTCTATATTACTTCATCTTTACATTTCATCCTTTTTAATGTCTATTTTGGGGTAGGTTTTAAAACTTTTATAAATCAAGGATGAGCTACATATTTAAGAGCTGATCCCCCAAAAGATTATCTGCAAAACACTTTTAAGTTTATTATTTCGATTTTCTTCATCATTTTTAAAGTCCAGACAATCAATGAAACAACAAAGCAAGCTCTGGTTTGTCACATTTGTCTATTTCAGAGGTATAAATGATCACACCAAAAAACCTAACAATTTGTTTTCAGGGAGAACCAGTTTTATTTGGCATCAGTACACCAATTATGTAATTAGCATGGTAGTACATATATATAATTTATAAATAAATAAACAAATGTACACCTACTGAAAATTCATGCTCAACATTTTTTAACAGGGGTATGGAATCAATAAAGAATGGAGACCCCTCCCATAGGAAATGGGTTTGCAATTAAATTATTTTGTGGTTGAACCAAAGAAGTTATAAGGAGAATTAGAAGGTGATAACCTATGTGTGGTCTCACCTAAACTTTTCCTTGATCTCCTGCTATATTGCTTACATAGAATGGGCTAAAAGCTTTTCAGGATTTATAGAATGAATTATCCTGCTAATCTGGATCAAATAAGGCTGACCTTTGAGCCAAGTGACCTTCAACAAGCCTGGCATTTATGAGTGGTTAGTATTCTAGACTCCTGCAGAATGGAGACTGCCTGGCTCCAAAGTTAAGATTGAGAAGATACGAAGCCTCTCACCTCTCTGGTCTGATTTTCTTGCTGGTTAAGTGGTGGCTGTAGTTAAGCATTGCCCTCTGGTGGGGGTGGTTTAATGTGAAAAGAGCTGATAGGTCCTGCTGTTCCCAGTGCTAGCAGAGAGACTTTTTTTGAACAGAGGGGCTGCAGGAAACCCATAGGACTTTATAACCCTGTTCCCTTTTCCTTGTCATGTTCCTCCCACCCCATCATCCCCCCCCTCCCTCCCTGGAAATATAGAACCAGCCTTTCCCCTGCTTAGCAACAACCATAATAAACTTTCCCAGCCCATCCAAAATTTTGACCTCAACTTGTTTCCTGAAAGTGGCCTTTGGAACAGCTTACCTTAATGATCACTCAGTCATCCACCCTTATCTGTATTACTGGTCTTATTATAAATGAATTACATGAAGGATTTATTATAATGGGAGGAGGAAAAATTAGCTAGTTTTGAAAATTTCAGATTTCATTTAGAAAATTTCAATTATGGAGGTAATTGCTGAGCTTGAAATCATTTGCATTATGTCCTTAATTACCCTTTCATTGGTATCCAAGATCATCAATTGTGATTCTTGGGATGGGAACTTGGAATAAATGATTAATCCTAATGCGTTCTTTGTTCTTGCTCTCCACATTTTAGCAGCTACTTCCTCCTTTCCTGGAAAAGAACAGAGCTTGCCAAGCCAGGGGAGAGGCACCTTAAATTAGAAATGGGGCCTTTATAGAGATCAGGAGGAACAAAAAAGGCTTTTAGACTGAAGAGAGAAGAGTCTGAGAGTTCAACGTCAATTTTCTTAATGGTTCAGTGTGGTTCTTTCATTCTTGGCTCTCCTTTCTTCAAAAGAATCTCTCTCCCCTTCTAACATAACTTTGCCAAGTCATTATCAATTATTTTACCACTCAAATTCAACCCCAAGACTAGTCAAACCCAACAACAAAGAGAAGAGCTTCATGTCTCCTGAAATGGGCTTTCTAAATTTTCTTTGCAAGTAGTAGAAACCTAGTGAATTAATCCCCAGTAAGATTCTGGAATGGCTTATTAAACACTAAGAAAATAGCTTGCTATCATGGTTTTGTTGTTCAGTTTTGTCTGACTCTTTATGATCCCATATGAGCTTTTCTTGGCAAAGTGGTTTGCCATTTCCTTCTCTAGTTCATTTTATAGATAAGGTAACTGAGGAAGATAGTGTTAAGTGATTTTCCCAGGGTCACCCAGCTAGGTATGTCTGAGGTCAGATTTGAATTAAATTACTGATTCTAGGCCTGGCACTCTAATCACTGTGCAACCTAACTGTTGTACTCTCATGGTAAACATAATAAACTGCAGAATTTGGGAAGCAACAAGAAGATCATTTTGAATGGAAAATAGAAACTGTGCTCATGAAAGGGAAAAATAGAAAATAAACCTGGAAAGGTAGGTTATAATTAGAGAGTGAAGATCCTTAGGGTATTAAAGATAAAACTGAGGTGTTTGACTGAAGAATCCCTGCCTTCGAAGAATTTTTATCCTATTGGGGAAAGCAATAAGACATTAAACACAAAATATTTATAAAGGTGATAAGAAAGTAAGAGGCAGGTAGGTGACTCAATGGACCTGGAAACATAAAGACCTAATTTATAATCAGCCTCAGATACTTTCTAACTATGTGACCCTAGATAAGCCATTTGACTTGTTTGCTTCAATCTACTGAGAAGAAATGGCAATATTTTTGCCAAGAAAACCCTATGGGACAGTATGGTCCATGGAGACATGAGTTTGGCATGACTGAAAAAAAAGGTTCAAAGTAACTTGAGGAGATAGGAAAGCGTTGTCCATCAACAAGCACTACTACTAAGATAGATAAAAATTAAGCAATTCCTATTCACCAAAAGCTTACATTTTAGCAACTGGTGGAGATTTAAGCTTCCTATAGGAAGAAGCACTTGAACCATGGTGGAGTGTTGTTTCATATTTGGGAGAAAGTCTGCCATTAGTGGTGGAGTTGAGGGATAGAATGTTGTTCATAGGAAGCAACCAGCAAGTCAACTGAATGAAGTATAAATCACAGAGTACAAAGTTAAGAGCCACAAGCATGAAAAGGTCCATGAAAAACAGAGAGTTAAAGAAAGTTCAAGGTTAAAGAAAGAAGAGTGATTTGTAGTCCCAGAAGGACAAGTCTTCCCTCTTAGCCCTGAGTTGGATTTGTGTAGCTCTTGATCTTGGGGCCAGATTTAAGTCACTCATACCCTCATGCTTCTCCAATATAACCATTTCCCATTCTCACCTCTGATCATAACAATCCTAGCTTGTCAACATCTTCAACACTTTCTTGAGACTTTTCCTAATGCTTTTTGAAAATGTCCTGTAAAAATCACTTGAAGCAAAAAAACAAAAACAAAACAAAACCTAAAAAGAAAATTTCCTGCATTGGAAATGTTTATCACTCTGTTTCTGAGAAAATAAATCTCTATAGTGTGAAATACCTACCCAGGCTTCCAGTAGAGTTAAGAGGTCCCTTCCCAATAAATACACCAGGTCTCTCATCCCTAAAGCACTATGGGAAATGGAGTTCCTCACAGGTCCTGCATAGAACATGGATAAAATCATAGATTTAGAAATATGTCTACCAAACCAAACCAGCCTCTAAACCTGTGGATGTCCAGAGTTGAACAGAGCAGGCTAGAGACAGGAGAGTCAGGCTAGAGACAGGAGAGTCAGAAATCAAAGTGAGGGAAACAGCTTGCAAGCAAGAAAACAGATTAGATACATGTGCTGGGGTCCTGCCCCTAGTGGGGGCATCTACTTTAATATGATCAAATCTCAATACTGATACCAATGATTTTGCAAGTGAACTGTAGCCTTGACAATGAGGGCTAACAACAACAATGAAATAAGTTTGATTTATAGCAGGGCTTCATTGCCTAGTATTTGTCTGAGTTTGTCCAGTCTCAGAGACTACCTGGTCAAAGCAATATGATATGATTTTGCTAAAGGGTAAGATCATCCAGAGGGTGAACCCAAAGGATTGTTGTTTGGCTAAGCTCAGGGCACAGTTTGATTGGTGGACCTTCATTCTGGAAAAAAAGATAAATATAACATGCTGTCTATTCAGATCTTATAATGGAATTCCCTCATTTAACAGATGAGGAAACTGAGACCTAGAGAGATTAAGCAATTTATTTAAGATCATAAAAGTAGTAATGTTGTAGTTTCATTGTACCATACTCTGGTCAGATCACATCCGTATTAACATGTTCAATGATATATTTTAAGAATACTAACAAAAATGGAATGCATACAGAGGAGAATGAACAGGATGGTGAAGGATCTCAGAAATCTATCAGATGGGAAATAAAACAACTAGTATATTCAGCTAGGAGGGCAAGTTACTTAGAAGACTTGACTTCAGAGAAGTGGGAAGGGGGGAGATGGGGTCAAGGAGTGGGAATGGAGAAGTAATGAGAATAATGTAGCTGTTCCATAAATTTTTAAAGGGTCTTTTATTTGGCTCAAAAATATGGAAGACCTTTGTCCCCATAAGAGTTGCCAAAAATAGAATGTGTTATAGCTAGTTGTTGCTGTTGTTGTTAGGAATGGGATGACTATTCTTATTAGGGATTGTATGCCAGGAGATTTAACTAGATGATCCATCTCGAGTCTAAGATTCTAAGGTTTCTGCCTCTTTGATTTCCCTGACCCTTTTAAGTATTTGAGATCTGGAAGACCCTGATCCTTAAGACTCTAATGAAAAAGTTGATGATTTTCCAAGTATATTTAGAATGAGTTTAATTTTGTTTTAAAACTAAAATTGGGGCTGGCTAGGTAGCACAGTAAATAGAGCACTGGCCCTGGAGTCAGGAGTACCTGAGTTCAAATCTGGCCTCAGACACTTAATAATTACCTAGCTGTGTGGCCTTGCGCACCCATTTGCCTTGAAAAAAACCTAAAAAATAAAAAAAAAAAAACTAAAATGGGGTTTTGTTTTAAAGATGTGTCAGTGCATGGGTTGGGATTTTGGAAAAAAAGAAAATGAATGTTCCTAAAGAAATCCTCACTAAAGCAAAAAATTTAAATGATGTTATAAGCTAATGATGTATTTTGTCACTATGAGACTTCATATAAATGTGTGCTACTGTCATGACTGGTATTCCTCAATTAATATTGAGTACCCTGAAGGTAGCAGACACTGGAGAATCATCTCTTATACTAACTGAAAGGGCCACTGAGTCTGGGTCTGATCCTAATATTTTGACTCATATTAAGCATTTCTTCATTTCCAATTAGACAATGACAATTTGAGAAGTTTAGGAGACTGTGCAGATGTTGGGATTAGAGGAGCACAAAGAAAGTATTTTCCTAAGTTTCTTCTGTGGGTGAGGTCATAGTCTTTCACAAATCAAAAACATTTCCTCTTATTTTATTTTTTCTTTTTTAAAGACTAGGGCCTACCTATCTGACCCAGACTTGAGAACCCCTCTCCCACACTACAAGGATTCACTATACTTAATGCCAGTCTTAGTGTAGGCACTAGATTAGCTTAATACACACTGCAGCTCAAGGATCCACTAGCCTCAGTCTTCTCAACTAGCTGACTGCTACCCCTAGCCCAGAGGATGACTCTTCTTGATGGTGGATAGCACTAAGCTTCTGTCAGGGACCCTTAGAAAGACCAGAGATTCTCTAAGACTGGAGAAGAACAATTGTCTCCAATTTGAGAAAGAGAGAGAGAGAGAGAGAGAGAGAGAGAGAAAATGAAAGAAAAGGAAAGAAAGAATGAAAGGGAAGGGAAAGGAAGAAGGGAAAGGAGGAGAAGGGAAGAAAGGAAAAAAGAGGGAATGGGAAAGAAGGGGAGGGGTGGGGAGGGAAAGGAAAGAAGGAAAAGGGAGGGGAAGGGAGGGGAGGAAAGGAAAGGAAGAGGAGGGGAAAGGAAGGAGGGAAGGGGAAGGGGAAGGAAGGAGAGGGAAGAGGAAGGAAGGAGAGGGAAGAGGAAGGAAGAAAGGAAGGGATGGAGGGGAGGGAGGAAAGGGGAGGAAAGGGGAGGAAAAGGGAGAAGAAGGGAGGGAAGGCAAGAGAAGGGCAAGGGAAGGGGAAGGAGGAAAGAGGAGGGGAAGAAGGAAAGAAAGAGTCAGTGGGTTTGACATTGATTCCTGGAAAAATTCTAGAATTTCTTGTGCAGAGGCCAGGGAGATTTAGCTAATCTATAATATAACATTAAAGAAATAGTGATATGGGAAATATGTTCCATAAAGGCAGAAGTGTGGACCCTGCTTGCTTTACCTAGTTTTTGTTCTTGTTGTTTGTCTCATTTGCTTGCTAACCTAAGAGATAATTTGGAATCCCCCATTTAAATCTCCTTGAGGTCTGGAGTTGTCTTTTGCCTTTTTTGTACACCTCTGTTTGGTACAGTATCTGCACAAAATAAATGTTTAATAAATGCTCATTTATTAATTGGTTGGTTAAAATGGGTCTTAGATCTCATCTTCTCACAAAGCCCCTGATAAGTAAGGAACGGGGTTCTAGAATGTGTTTCAGACACAAAAACTTAGAATCCAGAATTTAAGGGGAGTTACAATGAATTTTCTATCTCCAAATCAAATAGCTGTCTGGCACCAAAGTCCTGGAAGCCACACCAGGAAAAGGTAGTTAAAAGAACAGACAATCTTTAACCTAAGGCATTCTGTTGGGGTTTGTTGATCATCTGCCTGCTTGCCAAGGAGCACCTGCCTTCCCTTCTCAGGGAAAGTCTTTTAATGTTTGCACCTGAGTGGAAGGGAGAAGACCTGAAGATGAGCATCCTACAGACAAGAGCAAAGAGCGATTTGGCAATCATGAAACCAAAGGAGATGCCCAGACACTGACACAGACATCAGGATTCCTGGCATGAATGGAGCACCAGAGGGCAGCTCTGAATCCTTGGAGGTGTGCCCTCTGCATGCACTCCCTAGTGCTTGTTGCCCTTCCCCTCCCCTGGGATGGCTCCAGGTAAAAGGCCCACTATATCTGCATGGAACCAGCTTTTTTCTTGTTGCAACTTTATTTATTGATTAAATATCTTTGTTTTGAGATGATGACTGGCTAGTAAAAGGAAACATTTTTGTTGGGGCTCATGACCTGAAGTTTTAAGTGTTCACTGATTTAGAGTTTTTCAAACCTGAGACAGCTTTTCTGGGGGTCTAAAGGACTATATACCATTAAACTGATAGTAAACATCTTTAAAAGACAGTGTTGATCACAGAGAGCCAGGGTGGTTTCATTAAGAACAGGATATTCAAGATTGACTTCATTTTTGATAGTTATTAGGTGGCCTCTGAGGTCCCTCCCTTCTCGGAGATTCTGTAATAACAACACCTGCATAGCTCTGGATAGTTAGTGTTTACACAATCCTTATTCGATGAGAAAAGAGATTTTTAGCTTCATGTTATACAAATGAGGAAACCAAGACTCAGAGAGCTAAATAACCTGCCCAGTCGTACAAATAGGTTGTAGCTGATGGCTGATCTGGGACTAAGGATTCAGTCATCTGGTTTGCTTTTCTTTATCTCTGGCCCTGATCCAGCCATCAGACTGGCTTTATGTAAATGGATCATGGTGAACTCTTGCTCTCCCTGTCTCTGTGTCACTGTCTCTGCACTCTCTGTATCTCTGTCTTTCTGTCTCTGTCTTCCTCTGTATCTGGTCTCTATCTGTCTCTCTTTCTGCCTCTCTGCTTCTGCATGTCTCTTGGTCTCTGTCTCTGCAGGGGTGGGGTGGGAGAATCTTCTGAGAAATCATTTGGAAAAATGGGAAGGTCACAGAATAGTAGCAATACTATTTTTGTTGCTGGGTTTTTTTTAATATATATCCAGAGAACTCCCAAGCAGGCAACCTAGCGCCAGTCTCCTTGAGCGTGGGCAAAAACAGTATGAGTCATTGCACTTTCCTACCCAAAAGAAAAGAAATGCCCCCATCCCTGGCCCATCTGTAGGACCTGAGTGTTTTCTCCATTCCAAATGTCTGCCCACACTGCCTCAGCTCGAAAGTGGTGACTACCGCCACTGACCCGCAGTCCCTATTGCCAGTCCTGGGCCTTCTGTGCAGTGAGAACCTCCAGCCCAATGGAGACAGATGGAGACAGTCAGACTAGGACCAAGCCCTGCAACGGCCACTAGGTGGTGCTCGGCCTCCTCATTCAAAGGCAACAGCAAAAAAGAGTGATGCAATCACATTCCCAGGAAACTTAGACTTATTTCAGTTCCCTCAGAGCTTCCCATATTACCTACCTACTCCAGTGAGAAAATGTCATCAGGATCACAGGTGCAGGACCAGAGTGGCTGGACACCCTGGAGAGCAAACATTTCAATCTGTGAATTGGGCATTTGGGGGGGGGGGGGGAGGCAGAGAACTGAGCCTGACCCCCACTTACAGGCTAGTGAACTTCAGAGGTCTTTACTGGGATGGATATAATTTTAAGAGACAAAGGACTTTTCTGTGTGCTCTTTCTGTCTCTCCATCTATCTCTGTCTCAGTCTCTCTCTCTCTCTCTCTCTCTCTCTCTCTCTCTCTCTCTCTTTTAGCCCCTGTCTCTCTCTCTCTGTCCCTGTCTGACTCCATCTGACTCTCACTCTCTCTCCCTCCCTCTCTCTATCTGTCTGTCTCTCTGTCTCTGTCTCTATCTCTCTTTAGCCCCTCTGTTTTCCTCTCTGTCTCTGTCTCTCTCTCTGTGCCTCTGTCTCTTTCCCTCCCTCGGTCTCTCCATCTCTCTTTGTCTCTGACTCTTCCGCTGTCTCTCTTTAACTCTGTCTCTTTTTACCTCTCTGTCTCTCTCCCTCCCTCCCTCCCTCCCTCTCTCTGTCTCTTTCTTTCCGTCTCTGTCTCTAGCTTTCTTTACCCCCTGTATGTTTCCCACTTTTGTCTCTGTCTCTGTCTCTTTTTGTGTGTTTGTCTCTTTCTGTCTCTGTCTCTCTCCCTCCCTCAGTCTCTCTCTCTCTCTCTCTCTCTCTCTCTCTCTCTCTCTCTCTGTGTGTGTGTGTGTGTGTGTGTGTGTGTCTGTCTCTGTCTCTGTCTCCCTCTAAAGGAAAAGTTAGAGCAAGAGGCCAAGAAAACACTGAATGATTTTCATACTCTGAGCCTTAGACATCAGGACTTCTTCCTAGAGAGATTTCTAAAACTGGTCCAAATTCTCACTGTTAATTGTTGAAAGGGATAATGATTTTTCTCTCCAGCAGAGTGCAGACTAAACTTAGACTTGGAAATGTGAGCCACAGAACCCACTCCCCAAAGGATATATATGGATTCTTATTTTCTGTCTCCAAGAACAAGGACTGAGGTTGCAACTAGGCAGTGTAATAGATGGAATGTCAGAGTCAGAAGGTCCTGAGTTCAAATGCAGATTTAGACACTTTACTATACGTGTAACCTTAGATACACCACTTAGTCTTTGCTTGCCTCAGTTTCCTCACCTATAAAATTGAGATAATAACAGCTCCTACCTCTCAAAGTTGTAAGAATCAAATTAAATATCAATTATAAAGAAAGCACTTAGCCAGGATCCAGCACATCATAAGCACTATATAAATATTAGTTATTTATTATTATCAAATTAATTATAAAATGCTCTGAAGTACCTACCACATAGAAAGCACTATATGTTAGTTATTATTATTGGTCAATATTAATATATATTTTTCTTATGCTGGAATGAAAGAACTTCAGTCCCTACTCAGAAATCACCATTAGAGTTTCAAGGTTTTTTTCTGTTTTGTTTTTAAATTTTCTTTTTAGGGTGGGTAGGTGGCGCAGTGGATAGAGCACTGGCCCTGAAGTCGGGAGTACCTGAGTTCAAATGCCACCTCAGACACTTGGTAATTACCTAGCTGTGTGCCCTTGAGTAAGCCACTTAACCCCATTTGCCTTGTGAAAACCTAAAAAAAATTTTTTCTTTTTTACTGTGAACTTAAACAACAAATAAAAAAGGGTATTTTCATATACATAATAGAATAGAAAAAAGAAGATAGAAAGCTAAAGTGAAAATCTTTAGAAAAATATCTAGTAAAGATTTTGTATTCTCTTGAGTTGCTGTTTTCATTTCATTGAGTATAAGACCTTGCATATGTCTAGTATTGCTTACTAGAATTCTTCTATTTTTTATGAATCTTAATTAGATCATGCTATTCTTGGAGAAGTAGGCAGGCAGTATGAAGTCTGACAGACAAATACCCAAAGGATCAAGTTGTTTCTGGTGAGATAATGATCATAGCTTATGTTATTTTCATGAAAGGAAAGGAACACGAACAGGTTATATAGTAAGAATGAAGGATACTGATGACACCTTCCACCCCCACAATGTGTTCCACTGGTATCCTTATAATATCACAAGAACCAACATATATTGAGTGGAGCCCTTTATGGTAGTCTGTGGGGGTCCAGCCTCTGCAGGGTCCTTGGAACCTGACAGGAGGGATAGAGTCGGCGAAATGAGTTGAGTCGACAAGTGGGTAAAGGCAGGAGCAGGTTGACTGACTGTCAACTGCTTGGATTTATTTTTATAGTCTCAGAATCATGTATGTTTCAAGCAAGCAAGCTGAGATCATTTCCTTGGTTACAAGAGTGTACAGTTTGCATCATCAATCATATAGTTCATATGGTTACAAGTTTTTATCATGTGATTACAAGTTTAAGTAATAATCATATAGTTAATTGATTTCTTATCCCTACTCAGACCATGATGACCTTAACCTGTCTGTTACCATATTTATTACTACATTGTATAATTGTTAATTCATTTAAAAATATTAATTAAGCAATTCTTTTAATGGAAAGTATTTTATATTTTTTGTGTAGGTAATGTTTTTAGATACACTTCCTTAACCATCTATAGTGAGGGTCTTTATGCTTGTCCACCCATCCATTAACTCTTACAATAACCAATTTTTTTTTCTGGCCTTGTTGGTAGAAGCCACAGTTTCTGTGACTTTTTTATTCTTTCCCATGAAACTAAGGCTGCTGGAGTTCACATATCAGTCACCTGTACTAACTATTTTCTCACCATCTTTTTCATATATTCCTGTGTATGGTAAGGGGGGCAAAACCATTAATTTCCCTGGAATTCTATCTGACCCATCTTGTATCTGTTTTCCCTGTATATATTCTGGCATCTCCTTGGAATTCCCAGTGCTGGGTTTTCCAGAGATTTCATAATGTTGAAGCCTTTTGTATGCTTCAGAGAGAGGCAGTCCTGTTAAATTTGGACAGAGTTTACAATCTGTTTTATTCAAGGAATTTTTCTGGAATCCTTCCTTTATAGTCATTCCAGTATTAGGGTGAATAAATATGGTAATCAATAATAAACCTATAAATATTGGTATGCATGAAATCCCTATATATATTGAAGAAGGAAATGTGTTCCATCGGGCAGTGTGACTGCCTTGAGTCTTCTTGCTGCGACTGTGTCAAACAGCTTAGAGACCCTGGCTCTCAACAGTAGTTATAGACATAGAGCTATAGTATTAGATCATTTAGGGAACTCAGAGATCACTTTGTCCATCATTATTATTTAAAAACTTGGATAACGTTGGAAAGATTAAGTGAAAGGCTTTGATCTACATAATTTGAGAAAATTCTTCAAAATAAATCCTCACTTGAGCCTACCATCCCCACTAACTTGTATCCTATAGCTCTCTTCCCACCCACAGCTAAACTTCTAGAAAATGCCATTTACATTCAGTGCCCACTGTCTGTCTTCTCACTCTCTTCTAAATTCTGTAATATAACTTCTGACTTTATTATTCAACTACTCTCTTGAAACTTATTCCACATATTTACCAAATAATCTCTGAATTGTCAAGGCTTTCACCAACACACCTCTTTCTTCACCTCTCTGTAATAGTTGACATTATTGATCAGCTTCTTCTGTATGTTGCTGTTTGGTTGTTCAGTCATGTCTGATTCTTCATGACTCCATTTAGGGTTTTCTTAGCAGAGATATTGGAATGGTTTGCCATTTTCTTCTCCATCTCATTTTTCACATGTGGAACTGAAATAAACACAAGGTTAAGAGATTTGTCCTGGGTCCCACAGCTAGCAAGTGTCTGAGACCAGATTTGAACTCAGTAAGAAGCCTGGTACTCTATCCACTGTGCCATCTATCAACCCTCTCCTTTTGTAATACCCTCTCCTTACTAGACTTTCATGATACTACTTTCTTCTAATTTTCCTCCTATCCAATTAAACATTCTTCAGTCTATTTTGCTAATTCTTCATTGATGTTTCACCTATTAACTATGGGTATCCAAGACTCTGTCCTGGGCTCTCTTCTTTTTTTGCTCATTAGATGATCTAATTCCCATGAGTTCAGTTGCTTAGCACTGGTCTCTCCTTTGAGATATATTGATTAGCAAGTCCTGCAGATATCTCAAACTCATCATATCTAAAACAGAATTCACAGTATTCCTCCCAAATTCTCTCCTCTTCTGAACTTCCCTATTACTATTAAATTTTAATCACCCAAGTCACAAACTCAATTTCACCCTTGACTCATCACTCTCAGTCACCTTAAATATACATTTACAAACTTCCTCACCAAGGAGTGATCCAGATGGAAGGATTGAGAAAGGAAGAGGTTTAAGATAAAAGTAAGTTCCAACTAGTACAATGGAAGGGGTGGGTAGCTCTTAAGTAGGATACTTAGGGAGTAGGCTCAAATTGAGGGACCTGGGAATGAGGGAGGTGGGGCAGGTTAACTGGGGAGAGTAAGCTGTGACATAGGGTCTTTTCATGGAATAAAAGTTACAAGTAGGGTCTCAGACAGTAGTGTGTAGCTGAAAAGTGGGGAGTGGGAAGGGAGGGTTAACAGATATGGAAGTTGATAAATGACTACCCTAGGGAAGGATTCACAACAAAGGAAAAAGAATAGCAGTTTAGATTCTTAGAAGATGCACAGGAGACTAAACGCAAGAAAGAAGCCAGTGGTATACAACCTCAAATGTCTACATAAAACACCAAAAAATGTAAGTAATAAGACAAAGTTTAAATATCAAGAAGAAGTAGATATCTCAAAATAATGAAGCAAATTTTGTTTCCCATGTATTACTGAGACATGGGGTGGGGTGGGGGGAGATGAAACCCATGACAATATTGACAGTTCTGGATAGGTATACTTTATCTAAATGATAGGGGATAGTAAATGGGAACAGTGAAAAGAGATTATTTTATATATTATTCTTTTTTATTTTTAAATTTAAATAGTTTTTTATTTCCCCCAGTTACATTTTGCAAAATTTTTGCATTTAGTTTTACAAGATTTTGAGTACCAAATTTTTCTCCTTGCCTCCTTTCCCTCCTCTCTTCTGACAATAGCAGGCAGTTTGATATATGCATGTGTATAAATTATATGCTATCATGCATAACATATTTCCATATTAGTCTCAGTTGTAAAAGAAGAAGCAGATCAAAAGGAAAGAATAGCCATAAGATAGAATCAAATAATTGAAGATTATAAGAAGAAAATAAGCTTTGATCTACAATCAGAGCCCATCAGTTCTTTCTCTGGATAAGGATAACATTTTCCTTCATGAGTACTTTGTACTTGTCTTGGATCATTGTGTTACTGAGAATAGTTGGATCAGATAAAGCTGGCCATCACACAATGTTGCTGGTACATTGTGTACATTGTTTTCCTGGTTCTGCTCATTTCACTTTGTATCACTTCATACAAGTCTTTCCAGGTTTTTCTGAAATCCTCTTGCTCATGATTTATTTATTACTCCATCACATTCATACACCATAATTTGTTCAATCATTCCACAATTGATGAATATCCCTACAATTTACAATTCTTTGCCAGTACAAAAAGAATTCTGATTCATATCTGACCACATGAGAAAGTAGGGCTGGTGACTTAACACAGCACCCCCTCACTCAAATCCAATTGATGTGTTTGCATTGGCATCACCTTCCTGAAGTCACGATCTTCTTCAAGAATGAAGGACAGGGGGTGGCTAGGTGGTTTAGTGGATAAAGCACCGGACTTGGAGTCAGGAGTACCTGGGTTCAAATCCTGTCTCAGACACTTAATAATTACCTAGCTGTGTGGCCTTGGGCAAGCCACTTAACCCCATTTGCCTTGCAAAAACCCTTAAAAAAAGAATGAAGGACAAACATATATCTTCTCCAACATTTATCATATTAGCCAATCTGATAAGTGTAAGGTGGTAGCAGATATTTTACATTAAAGAAGAGTATTCATATGAGAAAATCAAGGAAGCAGAGTAGGAAAATATAGTGGAGAATATGGAAGGATTGTAAGATCAAAAAATTGAGGAAAAGTTTGGAAACAGATCACAAGCCACAAGAGGCATGATAGAGTAATGACTTAGGACTTCAATTAGACAGACACCTGGGGTGTCTAGGTGGTGCAGTGGATAGAGCACCGGCCCTGGAGTCAAGAGTAGCCGAGTTCAAATCTGGCCTCAGACACTTAATAATAACCTAGTTGTATGGCCTTGGGCAAGTCACTGAACCCCATTGCCTTGCATAAAAACTAAAAAAAAATTATACAGATACCTGATTAGAACTCCACCCCACCCTTTCTCTCTCTCTCTCCTAAAAACTCTGTTAAATAACTTATTGACTTATCTTGGTGGTCATTTCATCCTTCAAAAAGTGAAATAATTCTATTCTGGAAATTCTATTGTGGATTTGATTCTCACTAACAAAAAGGAACTGGGTTGGTAATGAAGGGAACCAACTTCCAATACCAAGATGGTGAAATGAGGTAGGAATTTACCTATGCCCTAGCAAATTCCCCACTAAACAATAATGCTTCAGAACAAATTTTGTAGTTCTAAAGTACAAGGTAGCCTGGAGGGTTAGCAGAAAAGGTCTGTCTCACTGGGATGGTAGGAGAGTATGGTCAGTGAGCAACAGGGGCAAGCAGCACCCCAAAAAGACATCAATAAAATCAGTCCCCAGTGTGAGCCAAAAGGACCCTGCCCCTGGGGCAGGCAAGCACTGAGTCTTTATCCATAGGGCAGATCAACAGGAAGGTCCCATCCCCAGTAAAGTCATCAAGAAAGATGCCCCACTTTAAGTACGAGTCAACAGTTAGACCCTGAGATCTGGTGAAAACTAGCTTCAAGGCCCTAACCCCAGCAAGTGCCCTCTCCACTACAGGAGCAGAGTCCAATCTTTACATAAAGAACAGAAGTCATAAAATAATGAGCAAACTGAGCAAAATTACTAACCCAACCATAGAAAATTACTATGTGACAGGGACTATTAAGGTATAAACTTAGAAGAAGATGAACATATCAAAATGACTGCATGTAAAACCTCAAAGGAAAATGTGACCTGGTCTTTGATCTCAAAATAGGAATTTTAAAAAGAAAAAAGAATAGAAGAAAAATTGGAAAAGAAATTAAAATAATGCAAGAGAATCATGAAAAAATATCCACAGCTTGGTAAAGGAGCACAAAAAATGGGAAAAGATATAAAAAAATTCACTGAAGAAAACAACTCCTTAAAAAGTAGACCTGGCTAAATGGAAAAGTTGGTACAAAAAGTTAATTGAAGAAAATATTTCCTTAAAACTTAGAACTGAGCCAGGGTAGCCAATAACTCCATGAGACATAAATAAGTGATAAAACAAAATCAAGAGAATAAAAAAATACAGGAAAATGGGAAATTTTTCATTGGGAAAACAACTGACCTGGAAAAATAGACATGGAAGAAATAATTTAAGAATTATTGGACTACCTGAAGGCTATGATAAAAAAAAAAAGAGCCTGGAGTTGTCAAGGAAAATTGCCTTGATATCCTAGAATAAGAGAGCAAAATAGAAATTGAATGAATCCACTGATTAGCCCAGGAAAAGTTTCCAAAATGATGGGATCCTTGTAAAGAAGAGATTCCCTATTAGAGTTTGTGTTAGAAAAGGAGAGGAAGTCTATGCATAGTCTGATATGTAGCCTAGATTTTGGGAAATCAGATTTTAAAGATTTCATTGGACTGCTTGGCCTGCATGGAAAAATCAACTCCAAGGAATGAAATGTTCAATAATAAAACTCTGAAGACACAAAAGTATACTCTTCCAATGAGGATGAAAATTGAAATTTGTCTGAAAATGGGACTGCTATATGGCTCAGTGATGAAATGCTAGACCAGGAATAAGGAAGACTCATCTTTCTGAGTTCATATCCAACCTTAGATACTAGCTGTGTGATCCTGGGCAAGTCACTTAACCCTTTTTGCCTCAGTTCCTCAACTGTAAAATGAGGTGGAGAAGGAAACAACAAATCACTCCAGTAGCTTTGCTAAGAAAACTCCAAAGGAATAATGAAGACTCAGACATAACCAAAACAAATGAACAACATTGAACAAAATATACAGGATAATCACCAACCAATTTAGATTTTAAAAATAAATTGGAATAAATAAGTTGGAAGTGAGGTCAAATAAAAGAAGATGATTAGAAGAAGGTGATGCATTCCTATAAAAATTGCTTCAGGAATGCTAAAGTTCAGAATGTGCCTTGACTGATGAAGGAAGTTAAGGAAAAACAAAAGAACTCAAAATGGTGATGAGTCTCATGGAAGATATTTCTAGGTATCAATAACCTGATCACTTTCCATACCTACATAAGAAAAGGCATAAACATAGATAAAAGAATGTAGATAAAGGATATCTAGATCAGTGATCTGAAATACAAATAATAACTGAACTATGTGTGAGGATTCCCATGGATCACATATTGTCTTGATTGTAAAATGTAATATTATGTATATTATATTGTATTTTATATATTTTGTTAAATACCCCCCAATCACATTTTATTATAGTTCCTACTGCACTTGGAAATGTTTATGACCACATGGCTACATGCTTGATGTCTCTAGTCTAAAAATCCTTGACCTTTGACCCTTCATTCTTACCTGTATAGACATTCAAATTGGGCGTGGGGAAGAAGGAGAAAGAAGTCCATTACCAGAGCATCATTTCCCTATAGCCACAAGGTCGTCTGATCCTTTACTTCTCCCACTGAATGCCCAAGACCAGGTGAGAATAGGGGAACTGTGGATGATGTGATGCAGGCTACTTTGTACAACCCCAGTGACAAAGTGGTTTCCCTACCATGGACTGGAAGCCAGATGAGGAAATTGAACAATGGGACCCCCTTTCACAGCAATGTGAATGCAGCAATATGTCCAAGTATTCTCTGGCACCCACATTTTTTGAAGTAGAAGGACCTGGTAGGAAGACAGGTGCGAAAGGTTGGAAAGAGTTCTTTTGGGTTTTTTTCTGTGTATCTTCATCCACTGGAGTCAGTGTCAAAGACTCCATGAAAATTCTGTGTGATATCGTTTTCACACATGCTCCCTGCCAAGAGCCAAGAGCTTGATGACAAGAAGGGCCTCATGGCAAAAGCAATCCCAGCTACCTAACTGATAGCCAGACAGGTTCTCCTAGTTCCCTTAAACTGGGAGTCTTGGTTAAGGGAGGGAAATGAAATTATTCTCCCTTTGGTGCAGACATAGAAAAACTTGTGACTTTCAAGTCTCTTTGGATCTGAACATTTTTTAAATGCTCTGGTTTTTTTCCTTCCAACTTCCTGAAGTAGAAAGCCTATCCTAAAAAAAGGGAAAAGACTACAGGTAGAGATTTCAAGGAACACTGAACTTTGAGAATCTCAGACATAAAGATGAATATTCAGAGTTGGTTATGCATCATCCAGAAGCCAGGGCCAGGGCCAAGGCCAAAGAAAGTCACATTTTCGGGTGGGTAAAAGGACAACAGAAAGACTCCCTCTCCCCCACCCCCTCCCAGTGTCAGCAACACTAAGGAGAGTTCCATGGATTAAATCAAGTTTTTTAGTTTTAATGAATTATTTAGCACAAAAACCTAAGCCTGTCTGCAAACTCTATCTTTGAATTCCCTATTTCTTTGTCCCTCTAGTTATAGCTTAGTTATAGCCCCTTCATCTTATCCTTTCCTATCTCCTTTGGAGAGACGATCATCAATGCTTACCTTCAGAAGCATCATAGCCCTATAACCACAGGGTCTTTGGATCCCAGAAAAATGTTTTCTCTAAAACTTGATTGCCCTCTGTCCTTATCCAGCTCCTGCCTTGCACAAAGAAGACACCCAGAAAATAATAGTAATAATAACAACTAAGGCATAAATGACCTTATTTGAATCTCACAAGAACCTTATTAAGCAAGTACAACAAGCATTGTTATCTTTGTTTTATCAACAAGTAAATTAAAGTTCAGAGAAGTTGTCATTTGCCCATAAAATCCAACAAATATTTATTAAATATCTACTGTATCTTCGGTACTGCCCCATATCCTGGGAATAAAATTGCTAAATGAAAGAGACCCCCTGAGGGGCTGCATGAAGGCAGCATTTCTCAGGAACTCCTTCCCCCCCAAAATTCCAAAAACCAGCAAATGATGGCTCTAGCCAAAATTTAGAGGGACAGAACCTACAGAAAGACTGAGTGATATATTTTCCCCATCCAAGATAACTTAGAAGTTCGATGGGGGTGGAAAAAAAACTGCAGCCACAGTGTAGCCCAGCCCAACCCAGCCCAGCCCAGAGATCACCAGCAACAGCTTGAAGGGGCGATGAGAGAAATCTGCTATGGCAGAATGAGTGTGGAGTGAGGAGCAACAGCTGCGAATCTGCAGAGAGAATCTGGAAAAAGCAACCTGCATCCCCCAGAGACGGTAAGGGGTCAGGGAAGACTGCAGAGGTTTCTCTAATGTCCCTCAGGGTAGGACTCTGCTGCTAGCCCACACTCAGATCCAGGTTGCAGTTTGAGCTTCCATACTAAGATAGCAGGGTCCTCCTTATAGCTCCAGGGCAGAGGGAAGTAGGGGATCCATCTACATATCAAAGCACAGGCAAGAGAACATAAGACCTTGGAGGGAAAAGGTCCCAGTGGGGTGTCCCAAAAAAAAAAAACCCAAAGCATTAGAAGTGCTTTCCTGGGCTGAGGAAATGAGTAAACAACAGAAAAAGAAGAATCTGACCATAGAGAATTACTTTAGTCCCATGGAAGATCAAATCACACACACACACAGATGACGACAAAAATCAAAGCTTCTGTATCCAAAACTTCCAAGAGAAATAGAAAATGGGCTCAGACTATGGATGAGCTCAAAAAAGACTTTGAAAAGCAATTAAGGGAAATGGAGGAAAAATTGGGAGGAGAAATGAGAGTGATGCAGAAAAATCATGAAAACCAAATCAACAGCTTGGTGAAAGATAAACAAAAAAAATACTAAAGAAAATAATATGTTAAAAACCAGTTTAGTCCTAATGGAAAAAGCAAAACAAAAGGCAAATGAGGAGAAGAATGCTTTAAAAAGCAGAATTGGCCAGCTGGAAAAGGAGATAAAAAAGCTCTCTGAATAAAATAACTCCTTCAAATGCAGAATGGAACTAAAAGAAGCTGATGACCTTGCAAGAAATCAAGAAGAAATAAAACTCTTCCAAAACAGCCAAAAATTAGAAGAAAATGTGAAATATCTCATTGGAAAACAATCAACCTCAAAAGCAGATCCAGAAGAAATACTTTAAAAATTATTGGGCTATCTGAAATCCTTGATCAGGAGAAGAGCCTAGATTTCATTTTTCAATAAATAATACAGCAAAATTGCCCTGAGATCCTAGAAGCAGAGGGTAAGATAGAAATCAAGAGAATTCACCAGTCACCTCCTGAAAGAGATCCCAAAAGAAAAACTTCCAGGAATATTATGGCCAAATTCCAAAACTCCCAAATCAAAGAGAAAATTCTAAAAGCTGTCAGAAATAAAAAATTCAACTACCAAGTTTCCATAGTCAGGATCTGGCAGCATCTACATTAAAGGCTCATAGGGATTGGAATATGATATTCCGGAAGGCAAAAGATTTTGGTTTACAACTGAGAATCAACTACCTAGCAAAACTGAACATCCTCTTTCAGGGGAAAAGATGGACTTTCATTGAAACAGGGGACTTTCAAACTTTCCTATTGAAACAACCAGAGCTGAACAAAAAGTTTGATCTCCAAGTACAGGACTCTAGTGAACCATAGAGGGAGTGGAAGAGAAGGACTAACTATGAGGAACTTAATGATATTGAAGTGTTTGTATTCCTGCATGGGAAGAAGATATTGATAACTCATATGAACTTTCTCATTTATAAGAGCTGTTAGAAGGAGCATATATAGACAGGACATAGGAAGGAGCAGAATATAATGGTATAATATAGTAAAAAGATGGAGTCAATGGGTGATAAAGGAAAGTACCGGGAGGAAGGAGAAGGAGATGAAGAAGAAGCTAAGAAATTTCAGAGTCAAGAAAAAGCTTTTCCAATGGAGTGGAAAGGGGGAAGGCAAGGAGGAATGAGTGAGCCTTCATTCTCATCAGAAATGGCTCAGAGAGGAAATAACAAACACACTTAATAGTGTGAGGAAATCTATCTCACCCAAGAGAAAAATAAACAGAAAAAGGAATGGGGGGAGGGAAAGGGAGGAATAGGTAATAGAAAAGAGGGAAGATCGAGGGAGAGGGTATTCAGATTCAACACACTTTTAGACAAGGCCAGAATGAAAGAGGAGAGAGAGAGAGAGAGAGAGAGAGAGAGAGAGAGAGAGAGAGAGAGAGAGAGAGAGAGAGAGAGAAGAGAATAAATGAGAGGGGGAGAAATAGAGTGGAGGTACAGCCAGTAATAGCAACTGTGGGAAAAATATTAAAGGAACTTCTCTGGTGGATTTATGATAAAAAAAAAAAAAAAGCAACTCACCCCAGAGACAGAGCCATTGGAATCTGAACACAGATTGAAATACATTTTCTCTCTCTCTCTCTCTCTCTCTCTCTCTCTCTCTCTCTCTCTCTATTCTTGAGGTTTCTCATCTTCTTGGAGTGGAGGGGGGCGGTATGTTTACTCTTATGTTTACTCTTATAACACATTCAATTTACATCAATGTATAGCATGGAAACAATATAAAGACTATCAGACAGCCTTTGGGGGGAGGAATTGTAAAATTCAAAACCTTACAAAAAATGATAGGTACATATTACTATTGTATATAATTGGAAAACATATAAAATGTTAACAAATAAAAAAAAGAAAAAAACAACAAAAAAAAAGAAATAGACCCCCTACCTTCCAATACCTTTGGAGGGAATAAGGAAAGGGACCAGAACTGGGACTGCACCTGTGATTTCATTAGTCAAGAAATTAGCACTTTCTTGATTTCAGTCTTAGAGGTTCTCCTAGAACACTAATAGGTTGAGTGCCTGACCCAAGGCTACCACACATAAGCAACTTGTGCATATATATATAATATATATATATTTCTATATATACATGCGTATATCTAAATCTAGTTGTGAATTTTAGCTTGAAGAGAGAGTATTAATGGCTAGAGGGAATCAGAAGATGCTTCCTGTAGAAGTTGGCACATGGATTTAGTCTTGAAGGACATTTTAAGAGGGAGAGGAGAAGAAGGAGGGCATTCTAGGCATGGGGACAGTCTGTGTGAAGTAATGGAAGTAGGAAATAGATGACACAATTGGGCAGTCTCACAAGGATATGATTTTGACTGGAACACAGATTGTGGGAAGAGAAGAAATATACAATTACTCTGGGAATAAAGTCTGGAATCAGTATTGTAAAAGCCTAATCACAGGATTTATATTTTATTCTAGAGACTATAGTCAATGAAACTTTGGATAGCTAGATGGAGGATTTATTAAGTACCTACTGTTTGCTAAGGCCTTTCTAAGCCTTAGCTTAGAAACTCTAAGCTAGAGTCACAAATACATGCAAACCCAACAATACCTGCCTTCAAGAAACTTACTGATGGGGAGATCAGATATTTAGAGGTAAGAGATAAACTATCTGGGCATGGGAAAGAAAGTGAGCTTGGGACATGGTTCCTGGACTGATAAGGTACAAGACTTATCCAGTAGAACAGATGGGAACTGGGTGTGGAATCCAAGTTTTCAATGGCATGGAGATGTTTGGAGAGTGAGACTATGGCAAGAAGATTATAGGTAGCAAGCATCAGAGTGATATAATGAGATCTGCTTTTAGAGTACCATTTTGCAAACTGTGGAAAATGTATTGGAGAGAGGAGAAACTGGATTCAAGAAAACCAGTTTTAAAACTCTTTAGTAGTCTAGGCAAGAGATGAGGGGAACCTGAACTAGGGAGTTGAGCATGTTACTGGAGAGAGAGGACCATGGGTTGTGAACACAGACCTACTAGAAGTCAGAATCAGATCTTCCTGACTCCCAGGACAGCATTCTAAACATGTTTCAGATTGACTGAAAGTTCATCTCACTTGCCCCAAACTCTGAAATAACTTTCTGTTTCCTTCTCAGCATGAGATCAAATCTTTTAAGTCAAAGATTTCACCCAACCTAAGACTCACTGAATGATATCTGACTCTGACAAAGAAACAAAGGGTTAATGGTCTGACTGGTGCTTCCTAATGCCCAAGCATTGGTTTTTCTGGGACAGATTGGCACAACAAAATGAAGCTGGCACTTTGGGGCACCCAGTAAAAAAAGAACAAAGACTGAAGGTGAAAGTTAAGAATAACTAAGCGCTCTGGGGACACAAAACACAGGGGAGAGAAAATGGCCTTCTGGATATCATAAGACTGAATGATCCACATAGACTGCCATGTTAGTCACTACACATCCATTTGAATCAAGAGTCTTTGCCTTTTGTAAGTGGAACTATGGCATACAAAATGGCAGCCTACCCAGTTTTGACCTGAGCAGAGCTGTAGCTTCACAGACTGTCACACCCAGGTTTGATTTAGGTGCTGCTGAGAGCCAGGAGTTAGAATGCAATTAATCAGCCATGGAGCCAGATTTTCGAATGCTTTTATCAAGCAATTGTTCATAGCTGGAAGAGGCAGGACCTCCTTAACACTCATCTCATGCCCAGCATAATAGAGAGGTTTAAGGAGGGACCTCTGTTTACTAAACAGTATGTTTCATCATCCATAATTGTTACTGGAAAATGCAACCACTCAGCTAAAGTGCATGGAGACAGGGGCAGGAAAGAAAGTGAACCATGCCAAGGATGGAGCAATCCCCCTTTTCAGATTTTCTTCAATTCCTGTATAGTTCAGGGCTTTGAACACAGCATGAGCCAAGGTTGGTAGATTGTAAATGGCTGTTTTTCCCTTTTCCTGGTCTGAATTCCAAGTGGTCTGAACAAAAAGCTGGGCAGTGGGCTACACAAGGATGCTGTCTTTTAAAGATCAGACAAAGAGATGAGACTGGGATATAGTTCAAGGTAGTATGTTATAGTACAAGACTGAATAAAGAGAAAGGGAAGGGGAAGGGAATAAGCATTTACATGGTACCTACTATGAGGCAGGCACTTTATTTATTTTTAGGTTTTTGCAAGGCAAACGGGGTTAAGTGGCTTGCCCAAGGCCACACAGCTAGGTAATTATTAAGTTTCTGAGCATGGATTTGAACTCTGGTACTCTTGACTCCAGGGCCAGTGCTCCATCCACTGCACCACCTAACCACCCCAGGCAGGCACTTTCTAAGCACTTTTATAAATATTGGCTCAACAACCCTGAAAGGTAAGTGCTTAGTGTTCACATTTTAAAGTTAGAGGAAACTGAGACAAAGAGAAATTTAGTGACTTGCCCAGGTCAAATTTTAGGTCAAATTTGAACTCAGGACTTCCTGGTTCCAAGACCACTTTGTTACTAAGTACCTCTCAATCTATAGGTTCAAGAGATCTTGGTTTAAATCTGACCTCAGACACTTAAAATCTGTGACCAGGCACACTTTCTTTTCAGAGCCTTCCTTTCCTCATCCACAAAATAGAGATAAAATTACTTGGACTAATGATTACAAATTAATGTGAAAAAAGAGCTTCCCAAATCTTATATATATACAAATGAATCATTATTATTTAACCACCAGGTGGCACTATTAGCCATTAGCTTGATCTTGTTTAGCAAAATGATCTAGCCCTGGGACATCCCAAATTCACCTGGGCAGTTCTAGTACTTTGATAAGTAGAAATGCAAGGCTTTTTAGGGTTCTCAGAGAATAGAAGACATTCTATCCCCTAGCTTTACCTCTTTCTGGGCAGATATGCCAACCTGCCCTCTAAGGCTTGTGGATTATATCATGAATTTTCCCAATGAAATTCAACATTTTCCTTTTCTTGCTTCATTTCATTGAACCTAATCACATGTCACTGGCATAATGGAATCACTTTCCCACAAAAACAGACAAAAATATGTTTAGCCACTGTATTCAGCCCTTTACACTTAGCATAAAATTCATAAAGCATAAAATACAACAACACATAATAAAAAAAAAAAAAAACAAAGCAAAACTACTGCTTGGCCTTACTCCACACCCTTTCCAGTATTCAGTCAGTCATGTCTTACAGAGGCTCCTCTGAATCCAGGAGTTCTAAGAAGTAATCTGCTTAGCCTACAAAGAATTATAAACAATGCAACATAATTCACAACTGTTGTTCAATTCATTTATGTAGTAGGGTTGGTCATTTTGTAAAGATTTAAGAATTCTTTTCTCCAAGACTTTGAACAGCATAACACTGAATTCAGAACCCACTGAGTGAGACCTCTAATGTCCAGTGCTTTTTCATTCAATGTTTTATCATTGGCAAGAAATCGCTGATTGTTTTTTTACTATATTTACCCTTCTTACTATATTTACCTACAGGAGCAGGCCAGAAATAGTAATATTCTTCTTCTCCACTTGCCAACTTCTTTTCTATGCTTCCTTAATTCTGTCCTTGAGTCCCCTTCTTGTTGTTGTTCATTCTTTATTTTTGAAGAAGACAAAGGACATCTGAGTGAACTGGATTTAAGTGAGGCAGAGCTGTAAGAGTCATCAGACTCACTCTTTCTTCCAGAATCATCTAAATCCAGTGGTAAACACAACTGATGGTGGCCCAAGATATATTGGATAGCCTTGACCTTTCTAAAGGTTGTTTCCCAGGCTCCTTTCTACAACCAAATCCAAAGAAGTATGCTACATACCATTTGATCCTTCTAATCAGCAACTAAACTTGAGCATTCCCTCCTCAATCCTTCATTCCTCTTGTCCCAAACATTCCCTGAGCAACTTCCCAAATCTAAATGTCCCTTTATGGCCACCACTCCCCAACTATGGTCTCACTCTCTTAGAATGTAAACTTTTTAAAGATAATTTCTCATTTTTACCTCTGTATCCTCAGCACTTAGCACAATGCTTGATACATGATATTTAATAAATGTTTTTTCAAGCATTCATTCAATTTAGAGTAAAAAAACTAAGCTTTAAAAAAATGGATTTGCACCTTCTCTACCATTTACTAAGTGATATGACCAGTGCCCATAAAAAAGGTACTGAACCTCAGGTCTCTTATTTGTAAAATAAAGAAATTTATATTGCCAACCTCACAGCATTCTTATGAGAAAGTTTTTTTGTAAACTCTAAAATGCTATGGGAATGGGAATTTTATTATTATTAAAATTAATTTTTATTATTAATAATTAATTATTGTTGTTATTTTATTGTTTTTACCCATAATACTTGATATACTGCTGTCAATGAATTAAGTACATCAGAGAGGAAATAAGGCTGATCAGTCAGTAACACTGAAGAACATCATGAAATATTCCTCCTAGTATTATTTTAAGAAGATGCTCTAGAGAAAGAAAAATCCAACAGAGTGAATCCTTGGTGGCAGAATTTTAACAAACTGTAACAAACTGATGGGAAAGATACTAATAGCCCAAACTTTGCTGATATTTTTCAAGACACTCCCTAAATGTGATATTTCTGTACAGAAATAAACAATAGGCATTTAAAAGAAAGGTTTCTCCATAGAAGGTGGGATTTTAGCAATGACTTGAAGGAAGTCAGGGAAGTCAGGAAGTGGAGAAGAGGAAGAGCATTCCAGGTATGGGTGATAGCCAATGAAAATGCTCAGAGACAGAACATGGAGGGTCTTGCTTGATAAACAAGGAGGCTCCAGTTCAGGAGATGATGAGTATACATGTGGGAGAAAGGAGAATGATATAAGGTTAAGAAGAATGGAAAGGGCACTGAGTGAGGTGAGAAGAACCAGATGAACATTACACACATTCAAAGCAACATTGAGTGATAAAACAAAATATATCAATAAAATGCATTTTTTAAATTGTCAAGTAGAAAAATTACCTTATTCTTAAAAGTACCAAAAATAATAAACTTACATCAGTATTATACAGATCACATTATATGTATTTAATATATAATATGCATATAGTATATACCACATAACATATAACTATATATGATATATAGATAGTATTGTGTAGTATATATAATACTATCAAATGACATAGTATCAAAATACTTAAAGGAAAAGTTAATTGAATTACAAGAAGAAATACATAGCCAAAATCATAATTACTATAGATTTTAATGTTTACCTTGCAGATGTAAGTAAATCTAACACAAGAAAGAAGTTCAAGACTAGGATGGAATTTTAGAAAAATTAGATAAGACCTCAGATGATTACTGAAAGGGAATCATAAAGAACATCTGATTATGTTTACCATGTATATATGACATGTACAGAAAAGATCTTAAGATAGAGCATAGAAAACTGAGTGAAAGTATAATAAATTTGAAGATGTTTTGTTCTTCTCAAAAGCCCTGACATCAGGGAGATGATGTCATGACAAGCATATGAATTGGATTTAAATTGGGGGGGGGTATGCTAATACACCAGCCCCACTTTCTCCTTGAGCCATCTGGGTCCATGGGTCAGATATGAATCACAATGAGTGGAGATAGTCCTGAATGTGAGGTAAGAGACCTGCCCAAGGTCACACTGCTAGTAAGCCGCAAGTATCTAAGGTTAGATTTTGAACTCTCATCTTCCTGACTCCAAGGCCATTTTTCTATCCACTGTTATAAAGGATCTAAAAGGTCAACCTCTTAGTTACACTTAAGGAAACTAAAGTGGAGAAAGGTAAGTGACTTGTTCAGGATCACAGTAAATGTCTGAGGCAGGATTTGAACTCAAGTATTCCCGATTCTATCCAAATATGCCACCTAACTGCTAAACTCATATGCCCTTAAGAAAAAGCATATTAAATACATCATTTATTGAATATAGTATAATAAAAATTATAATTAGCAAGATTTTAGAAATGATTAAAACAAATGAAAATTGCATATCATAATCCTAAAGGTAATTTTATCAAAGTAAATAAAAGCAACATACCATATTTCCCCATGTATAAGACACACCTTAATTTTGGGGCCCAGAATTTGAAAAAAAAATGTATTATATAAAGTTATTGAACTCAAATTTTATTCATCATGAAATTCAAGGACCTTCTGCTCATAGCTTTCAGGCACTTTTGGGCAAGTCTGGTGTATGGACAAAAACTTAGTCCATTCTGTTTCATGAACCTGAAGCACCCGTTGCACCCTACTTTGAAATCAGTCACTTCTTTTTGATCAGCAATTCTTCTGGCCTCCTGCTGAGCTATCTTTGTGGACACAGGAATTCCAATGGCTCTTTGATCTTCAATTCATCTCTTCAATTCCCTCTATAAATCAGGCCATTTGGCTGCCTTGCTTCTCATGGCCTTCTTCTGCAGAGTGTTTTCAATAGGGCTTCTTTTTCTCATAGCCAGTCTCAGATTATTTTCTCAGTTGGAGGAAGACCAAACTGACTTTCAGCAGCACGATTTTCATTCACTTTTGCAAACTGGATCACTTTGAAATTGAATTCAGCACTGGACAAAAATCTTTTTTAAGTCAATTCTGGGTAGAATGTGACCTAAGATACCAGTAACAAATGCAAAACAATGAGCAAAAAGACAAGAAACTCAAAAATGTGGGAAATGCAAGTAAAAATCTACAACCATTGTATAAGAACCTCCCAGTTTTTAGACCCCAAATTTTTTGAAAAATGGTGCATCTTATAATGGAGAAATATGGTATATCAAACAAATATAAACTTGTGGAATAATGCCAAAAATACCTAAGGGGAAAAGTTATAACTAATTATTTCCACCAATCATTGTGAGGATTTTGTTTAGGTTTTTTATGATTCAGTTGAAGGATTGAGGTGTGAAGAAGATAAAAAGCTTATAAAAATAAATCAAAATACATAAACAGAAATAGAAATTCTGAAAATCAAAAAGATATAATTTGAAGCTTTTATAAAATATTCATTTTATAATTCATTTTATAATTCAAATTAAGGGTTTTTTCTTTTTTTAAATTTTGAGATGCCTCCCTCATTTTAGAGATGAGGTTAACCAAGATAGAGGAGTCAAATGACCTACCCAATAGCTCAGCAGTTGCAGAGCTGAGAAGATCCAGGTTATAAGAGTCATAAGAATTAGAGTGGGGGAAGGATTTTAGAAGTTATCTAGCCCAATTCCCCCAATTTTATAACTGAGAGAACCAAATCCCAAAGAAGTAAATTGATTTGTCCAAAGTTATACAAGTAGTGGATAACAAAGTTGTAATTTAAACCCAGGTCTTCTAACTCTCAATCCAATACTTTTTTTTTTTTTACTTTTTTCTTATTGGTTGGGCACTGGGATCCTCAGGACAGTAGCACAATGGATAATGCACCTGAACAAGTCACTTCACTGTTTGCCTCAGTTTGCTCCTCTGTAAAATGTTCTGGAGAAGGAAATGTCAAATCCCTCTAGTATCTTTGCCAAAACAAAATGTACAAAAAATAAAAGGCGGGGGGAGAATTGGAAAATGGGCTGAACAATAATAGCAACCGGGCCTCTGGGAGATTGTGGTTGAACATTTATCCAGCATACTACATAATCCGGATGTGACCCTATCTATATTTCCCTCAACTCTGTAAATCTCATCTGCCAAGGAAAGTAACCCCAAATTCATAGCAGGCTGGGGAAAGGTGTCTCTGGCCCTATCTCATAAAATGCTAATTCTATACATTTTGATAGCACTTTACAGTTTTCAAAGCATTTTCATAAAAATTATCTTATTCAAGTTTCATAAAACCTCTAGAGTTAAGTAGAGTGGGTATTATTAGCTCCTTCACACACTTTTTTTCTTTTTCTTTGCCTTTTTTTTAACCTGCCCCTGAGGTTTCATTTGTATAGGGAGCTGAGAAAATACATTCTACCAAACAAAATATTTGTAAGAAATCTTGGACATGGTAGGAAATAAAGAAATGCTTATTCCCCTCCCCCACATCAATGCAGATCTGCAACATTCTGAAACTCCAAGTCTTAGAGAGTTGCCTGGGACACTGGGAGATTAAGTTCATTGTTGAGGGTCCCAACCCGGGAAGAACCTGAGCCCAAGACAGAATTTAAACCCAGTTCTTCTTAATTCTGTCTATCCACCACAACAGCCTGCCTCTCATCTTGGACTCAGTTATGAATAATCCCAGGCCGGAAAGTTGAAAGAGGTATTCAAAGTCATGAAAGCCAAAATACAAGCCATGACCCTTGGTTCCAGTTTGTGGGCTCTCTCCACAACACATCTACACCTCAATTTGCTCTTCCTGCCCCCCCCCCAGAGCATTAGAGATTTAGAGCTGAAAGTGATCCAAGAGGTCATGGTTTTAACGGTGAAGAAGACAAGGTATAGAATTTATGTGATTAACCTAGATCAGTGAGTATCTGAGATAAGACTTGAACCTAGTTCTTCCTGATTCTAGGTCCTGTTTTCTAAACACTGCACCATGCTGTTTTTAATGGTGATCTTGGTCTGTAAAGTAATAGGGCAGAAATTGTCCCTAAGAAGTCTCTTCCCTTAAAATGATGTTTCTGATTCTTTGGGTCCTTGCCAATATTCCTACTCCATTTTTGCTGCAAGGTCTAGCTTACCCCTAGAGGGTAACCGGGCATTCTTCCAAGGGTCTGTGGGTTGACCTATGCTTTGGGCATTTTTTCCAGGAGGTTTGGAACAGTCATGGCCTCCTACCCTTGGAAACTCTGTCTCACAGCCTGGCATCCTGGGGACTTGGCAAGTCTGCTTTGCTGAGGTCAGTCCACCCAGACTACAGGGTAGGCCAGAGGTGAGCTGTACAGCTGGAAAATTGAAAAGCAAAATGAGTCACCCCAAATAACACAGCCAGTCATTGGTAGAGCAAGGACCTGACTTGGTTGTTGCTTTCCTAAGCTGCTTTTTTTGGCTCCCCTGAAACCTTGAGTTAGCCTCTTTTATTTGGGCAGCTCCTTGAGAAGAGGAGTGTGTACCTATGTTATTATCCCACTGGTTCTGATTTACCAATTATATCTACAATAAATTGGGTAAGCAACAAGACGAAGTCTATGTATAAAGTGAATGCCCTTATTACTCCTTAATCTTTATTCTCATCTTTATATTAGGTCTTGATTCCCAAGTCAATTAATCAATAAAAATTAAGTTTCTCTATGCCCAAAAGGCAACAAAAATGTGCATACTCTTTGATCCAGCAATACCACTACTGGGTCTATACCCTGAAGAGATGATGAAAAAGGGTAAAAACATCACTTGTACAAATATATTCATAGAAACCTTGTTTGTAGTGGCAAAGAATTGGAAATCAAGTAAATGTCCTTCAATTGGGGAATGGCTTAGCAAACTGTGGTATATGTATGTCATGGAACACTAGTGTTCTATTAGAAACCAGGAGAGATGGGAATTCAGGGAAGCCTGGAAGGATTTACATGAACTGATGCTGAGTGAGATGAGCAGAACCAGAAAAACACTGTACACCGTAAAAGCAACATGGGGGCGATGATCAACCTTGATGGACTCGCTCATTCCATCAGTGCAGCAATCAGGGACAATTTGGGGCTCTCTGCAATGGAGAATACCATCTGTATCCAGAGAAACAATTGTGGAGTTTGAACAAAGACCAAGGACTATTACCTTTAATTTAGAAAAAAAAAAACCCGATACCATATTGTCTGATCTTGCTGTCTCTTATACTGTATGTTTCTTCTTTAAGGTTATGATTTCTCTCTCATCACATTCAATTTGGATCAATGTACAACATGGAAACAATGTAAAGACTAACAAGTTGCCTTCTGTGGGGGGTGGGGGGAGGGAAGTAAGATTAGGAGGAAAATTATGAAGCTCACAATAAATAAAATCTTTATAATTCAAAAAAATATTAAGTTCCTGTTATGTTCCAGGCCTCCTTTTGTCCTGGATTTGAGACCTCTTTATTTTCCTGTTGCCCAGTCCCCCCTTGGGCTAGAATGCTCTTTATGCTTGTTCTTGGCTAGATCACCAACTTCTCTGTCTTCACTTAGATTGGAAAATTGACTCCTGTTTCAATAAAGATGTGTCATTAAGGCATTAAAAGATTTAAAAGGCTGAGACAGGGCCTGAAGAGTGAAAACTGACAAGTGAAGATTGAATTAACCACAGAGAGAGCTGAAAAGCATCTCTGTCAGAACTATGTGTGAAGAAGCAGCAGCTGGAGCAATTATATGATGGAGGCTTTAGCTCCATAATTTTTGACAGAGGAGAGAGAGAGAGAGTAAGAGAGTGAGAGAGGAGAGAGAGAGAGAGAGAGAGAGAGAGAGAGAGAGAGAGAGAGAAAGAAAGAGAGAGAGAGGCTCACCTTTATCAAGCAAGAGTTTTAGCTACATGTATTGTCCTTCAACATCTTCTAGAACATGGATGGTCAATCTGTTAGCTCTTCCAATAAAAAAGCTGGTCCAACAAAAATTCCTCAAGGGCTACATATAGTATGAAATATTTATTTATGACTACAATGTAACCAATATCACCCATGAGTATAATAATAAAATGTAATAATGCTTGCCTGCTCTAGAACTTGAGAGATGAAGTTTTTCAAAAAGCTCTTTTGCTTCTCTTTGCCCTGCCCCATACCTCCAAGGTTTAAGAGAGAAAAGGAAAAAAGGCAAAGATAGATTTTACAACTGCTCCTACTGACGTTAAGATTTAATTAGATAATCCAGAATCCTGGTGAGTAACTATCTGGCTAGACTTGTTCCTCAGAAACTCCATTTGAATTGTGAGCTCTGTTTTACTACAATCTGTTTGGACAATACAGTATTCTGGTAAATTGAAGAGCTGGCTGCATCTAGTTTCCATTGCCTAGAAAGCACCAATTTGATGAACTTTGCAGTTCTCTAATTTAAAGGGAAAGGTTATCCAAATGAAAAGATAGTACTTTCTCAGTACCTTTTAAAGGGTGATTACAATTTTAAAGTTAGAAGTCATGTGGACCAGGAGTCCATTAGTTCATATGAAAGCAGTTTCAACTAATAAAGATGTTCCTAAATAATTAATGACATCACTGTGAGAGCTATGAGTTGCCTTAAACTCATGAGTTTTTCCTTCCTCACATGCTTCCCTGACAGATCCCTGTGTCATACTATTTCCCCCCTAGTTGGTAGGAGAATGTGATTCAGCTTTATATGTGCATTATGATATATTTTATTTTTCATGTTCTTGCTTTAATATATAAGCACCTATAATATTATTGCTTTGAGTATTATTCGTGTTCTGCTAAGGTTATGTTTAAGATAAAAAAAGATTTTTAAGATTAAAAGTGTCATTATTGAGAGAGGATGGTTTGTATAAATAGAAACATATATGTAGGGGCTTAAGTGCCAAACTGGTAAGAGGAGTGGATTCTTCCCAACAGGGTTTTACCCCCTTGGACCCTTAGAGCATTTTAGAGTAAGCAAATAGTGTCTTCTGGGAATCTGGATCTGCTAATCTGAGAACAGGTTAGATTAAGCAAGTCAACCAAAGAGTAAATATGTGTCCACATTTCTCCATGAGAGATGTGATAGGGTGCTGACTGTGTTACATTGCAGTAACATTACAGCAACATCTTGCTATTCTATGGCTACACTGCCAACTCTCTAGATTTTCTGAGAGTCCTGATTTCAGGAAAAGTCAGGTTTTTTTGATTCCAGCCATACATCAGTTTATGCTCTGACCATCTTCTAACTCAAATCTGCCCTAGATGACTTAACCCTTTCCATTCTGGAATGCTTACTCTCTGAGCCAATGTTGTGATGATTAGTGAATACCTCACCATGGAGAGGTCAACCCTGTCAATGCTTTACTTTGATCCCTAATCATCTCCATCTCTCTTCCTTCTCCACCCCTAGCTTCCAATTCTGGAATGATAATCAATCCAATACTGTCATTACTATTGAAAGGGGCTTCTCAGCTATTCCTCTGGTTCCACTCACCATCCCACTACGTTATTAAAACAAAATATCTTGTGCTCCCAAGTGGCATAGTAGCTACAGTGCTGTGCTTGGTGTCAGGAAGGCCTGCTGCCATCATCATCATCATCATCATCACAGCAGCTAGGATTTATATAGTGTCTACTGTGTCTCAGGTGCTTTGCAAATATAATTTTATTTGATCCTCAAAACAACCCTGAGAGGTGGACATGTTATTATCCCAATTTTATAGTTGAGGAAACTGAGGCAAACAGAGCTTATGTAACTCACACAATAAGTTTCTGAGACTGACTTGAACTCAGGTCCTCCTGACTTCAAGTCCAGCCACCTGGCTATGTGATCTTGGGCAAGTCATTTAATATCTCCCAGCCTCAACTTCCTCATCTATAAAATGGGTATAATAATAGTGCATATCTCACTAGGTGACTGTGAGGGTTAATGAAATAATATATGTAAAGAACTTCATAAACTTAAAAGTTATATAAAAATTAATTATTATTACTATTACTGACCACTACTCTCTTTTATTTATCATCTCCATGAGGGCAGTAACTGTCTTCAATTTTGTATTTGCATCTCCAATACTTAGTACAGCTCTTAACTTTTGATAAAAGATTAATAGATACTTTTTCATTCATTTGTTCTTTCAATGAGGTTTTATGAAAAGGATATCCTTTTCGGATCTGCTTTTTCTTCTTCTTTTGGCTTCAGAAACAGTCACCCAATGGAACTGTAGCAAATACAAGGAAGTCTAAAACCTATCCTGTGCCCCAAGGGGCATAGAACTTTGTTAGAAATGTATTTTCATACACAAATAAACAAGAAATAAACAAAGTCGTGCTATATAGGTAAGTCAATTCCCATTGAGTCCTTCCCCTAAGGCCTCAAGTCATGAATTGGATTCGGATTTTTAGTCAATGCCAGTGGAGTGCAAGCTATAGTAGGTCTTACTAAACTGAAAAAATCTTTGAGTAAGGCCCGGGTAATAGACTCTATGTCTGTCATCTCCAAGTTAGGGAGGTTCATCACTAAACTACCTATAGGGGAATAAATTTTAGACTCTTCTCTGAACTACAGGGCTGTGATCTCTCTCAGTGGAAACATCACCTACAGAAATGAAATCACTAATACCTAAAGAAGTAAAGTCAATTGAAGTACCACTGGTTGATTGGTTCTCATCCATAGTTATCAAAGAAGACCAAATTGACATCCTTATGTTAGAGATGAGTTTCAGTGTGTCCAACTTTGGCTGATCAGACTAATAAAAGCTCAGAATGCTTTGCCACAGACTGGGTACAAATACTCCATGTGAATACTGGGTAGTTAGTCTAAACTTATGAATCTCACATTACCTTTGAGCTACTTCAATTCTGTCTTGCTCATAGAGCACAGCATTTTCACTGATGTGATCAAGTCAAGATGGGCAGTCCTGTGCGAATGTCTCCCATGCCAGACAATCAATTCCAAAGTTCTTAAGACAGACCTTCACAGGGGGAGGGGGTCCTGGTATTGCTTCTTCTGAAGCCCCTATGAGCACTTGCCCTATGGAAATTTTCCATAAAACAGTCTTGTTGCCAAATGTTCACCTGGCATTGGAACAACATGGTCAGTCCATCATGATTGAGCTCTCTGTAGTAATGTTTGAATGCTTGGCAGTTTAGCTCAAGAAAGGACCTCAGTATCTGGTATCTTCTCCTGCTGGGTGATCTTTGGAACTTTCCTAAGACAATTTAAATTGAAGTGATTCAGTTTCCAGACATGGGGCTGGTAGACTGTCCAGGTTTCACAGGTATACAGCACAACAGCTCTTAGATCTTCAGTTTGGTTTTTTATTTATTTCAGAGCCTCCCAAATACAGTTAGCTCAGGCAAGCAGTGTCACTATATAAGAAATTAATTACATATTTATAAATGGTAATGTAAAAGGCATTAGAGAGGGGAGAAATCAGCAGGAAGATGGAATGATCTAGTGAAAAGATCACAGACTTGAAAGTCAGAGGACCTAAATTCAAGAACTTGAGTTCTAATTATGAAACTGTCATTTAAAAGGTGGAGGACAGGAGAAGGGGAAATATGGTTCTGCCATTACTGCCTTTGTGACCTTAATCAAGTCATGTAATTTCTCTGGGACTCAATTTTCTCATCGGTAAAATATTGCAGTGGCACTAACTGACTTCTAAGGTCTTTTCCATCTCTGAAAAACTCTATGATCTATGATTATATTGTCATCAGGGACTGTTTCACTGCTGTAACAGAACAAAACTTCAACCAACTGGTTGGGAAATTAAGAATACTTAGGAATACTTCCAAAGCTACTTCAAAACAAATACAAATTAACTTAGCATGAACTGTCTACTCATTCTGGGGGAACAGCTCAATGGGATATTCAGAATTGCAAATCTCCCCACAAAGTTTGATTCTGCTTTGAAAGTTGTAGAGAGCTGGTCACACTGTAAATTGCCCCCTTTTCTTTTCTGTAAATCTAAGGCCTTCTAGTCTCAGGGGGCTGAGCACTGGCAGTTCTTGTCTGAAAAGAATTAGTTCCTGTGGAGAACTTCTTATTCTTCCTTCCCCTAGTGCTTTTCAAGCACAGCCTCACTCAACCTCTCACCTTTATGTATAAAATAATCTACAAATTCAGCTGTCTCAGAATCCAGATTGTGGTGTTACAATAATTGGCATTTCTGTTATTTTCCCAACTGGTAGGAAATTATCCTTTGGAAAGTTAGAAGGCTGAACCATTTGTAACTCACCATTCAGATCAACTATTGGAGGGTAAAAAAAATCAGACTGAAATCCAGGCAGAGACAAGTGAACTCAGAATAATAACAGAGAGGCCCAAACAGAAGAAGCTGGGACTAATAGAAACAGGTTTTGGTGGTGAAATGAAGGCTTCCTCAAAAGAATTGTCATAGATGAGTCAGAGATCATGTCCAGGCTGCAATGGTTGCTGCAAAGCATCTTTATGTATACTTCTAAGACAGCTAGAGGGTGCCACAGTGCACAACATGCCAGACTTGAAGTCAGGAAGATTTCCAAGTTCAAATCTGATCTCAGTTACTATCTTTGTGACCTTGAGCAAGTCACTTTACCCTGTTTGCCTTGGTTTCCTCATCTGTAAAATGAGCTGGAGAAGGAGTTGGCAAATCACTCCAGAATCATTGCCAAGAAAACACCAAAGTGGGTCATGAAGAACTGGACACGATTGAAAAAGAACTGAACATCAAAATGAATGTTTCTAAAATTCACATCTTGCTCTTTTCTCTTTGTGTACAGGAAGGTTAGCCTGTAGACAAAGAAGTCCCTCCTCTTCTGGTGTGTAAGGGCCTCAGAAGCCTCCCTGCCCCATTAAGTGAAGAAATTCCAGAGAGGTTCAAATCCCCTGAATCACACTCTAAGTAGAGCCCCTTTGGAAGGCTGAATATCTATTAGTATTATTTCTTCCAATTTCCCCCTCCAACCTAAAAATCAGCACTGGTGCTCAGGTCCAGGCTCCCCACTCCCTCTTCTCCCCACAATGCTTGAACCTGATGTGGACAATTTGACACCCCCCCACACCAAATTATCTAGTTTAGTGCCTTTTAACAAGCCCCTAGAAAACACAATGGTCTTATTTCCACAGTCCCTGCCTGCCATCTTCAGTGATATTTCCTCTCTGTGAAGCTCTCTCTGCTAAGCACTTCCATTTCATGCTGTGTTCTATCTTGGAGTACTCCATTCTTCCTAATATTTCATCTTGGAATCTTGAACCTGCTCCCAAATTACATTAAATCAGGGTAGATGATGTGAGACTGAGTTCTGAAATTCTTACCACTGGAGACTCAGTCCTTTGGGTCAAGCATAGTTTGCTCCATATAAACCTCTTTTAAATTGCAAACACTTCTAGAATGGGTAACTATCACTGATGTCTTTAGTGCTATGGGTTTAATAGCTTTTTCCCCCCCTTTGACAACAGGAACCCAGACAGCAGAGTGAAAAAAGAGGATATCGCAAAGGGGAAAAGGTTACTTCGGGATACATGGTTTTTGACACTTCAAGGTGTCGCCAGTCATAAGGTAACCTCAAAAATAAAGGGAACTTGGGGCAGCTAGGTGGCACTGTGGATAGAGCACCAACCCTGGAGTCAGGAAGACCTGAGTTCAAATCCCACTTCAGACACTTAATTACCTAGCTGTGTGATCTTGGGCAATTCACTTAACCCCATTGCCTCACAAAATAAAATAAAATAAAATAATAAAATAAAATAAAATAAAATAAAATAAAATAAAGGGGATTTATTCCCCCCAATACTTCAAGCACCAGTGATTTTAATAGATACAAATTCTTCCTTCTCGGATAAGTAAATTTAAAAAGTATTTAGCATATGCAAAGCCATGTACCATGTTCTAGGGACACAATACTAAAAAAAATCTGATAGCCCCTACTCACAAAGAGATTATATTCTAATAAGGGGAGAGAGCATATATAGGAGAGTGATGGACATGAGAGGTGTTAGGGTCAGTGGAATCACTGAATTAGTGATCTAATATATAGGGTAGTAATATTAATTGTATTAGTATTTCCAGAGCTGGATGGGGAGGTAAGGAGAAGAGGGAAGCAAGGATATTATTCTACATATCAGGGCAGATTATTAGATGGTCAAGACAGACAGCTAAATAGGATTTGAAGCATGATCTGAGGTGGGTTAAATATGGTGGGAACTAAATAAGTTAACACCCTATTTCACTTTATCCCAATTATTAAGATAGAATTCCAAGGAAGGAGTTCCAAAGTTGAACAAATTAATTATTCTTCCACCCCACTCACCAATATATTCAACATACTTTGGGGCATAGATTCTGAAGAAGGAGCTGGAAAAATAAAAAGCTGACCCAGAGATATGGCAACTGCCTCCAACCCCACTGTGCAATTTCTGAACTCATATTGTTCTGATCGACTACAAGGGAACACACAGAACTAACACTCGACATTGTGGTGCCATTGGTCTTCTTCAAAAACAAAGGGTCAACAACAATTGCAATGCAACCTGGGTATGAACCTATCTGATCTTAGCTAGATTGAAGCTTAAGCCATGCAAAGTTAAGGCCATGGCTTCTCTGTTGAAATAGCTTTCCAAGAACTCAGACTCTTCTCCATGCTCTGGTGAGGCACCAGAGAAAGACTTTAGTGGGGAAAAGTGACCTGAGAATGCTAACTTTTTTAACATAGTGTTATTAGGAGAAGGTATTGTCAAATATGAAAATAAATAACCAAAAAAAATCACAAAGAGTATGCAACCACTGTCAACTCAAAATAAAACAAAATATCAGAGAGCTCACACAGGTTATCACAATCACAATTAACTCCGAAAATACCAAAGAGCTCCCAGCTTTATCACAACCACTGTTAACTCCAAGAAATAAAATATATGTTTTTAAATTAGGTCCAACAGTGGTCATAATCAAAAAGCTTTCTTTATTCCATTGGAGGAAGTAAACCAGACTTTAAAACAACTTTAGAGAGCAAATCTTAGCAGATATATATATATATATATATATATGTATGTATATATACATATATACATATCTCAATGGCTACAGAGTGAGCTGTAGATATAGACAGAGATAGAGATATAGAGATTAGATAGACATTGATTTGGATTAGATAAATAGATATTTATATAGATTAGATATAGATATATAGATGTAGAGATAGAGAGATAGAGAGAGAAATAGATTAATGGTTACACAATGAGTTATAGCCCTGACAGTAAGAGGTATCAGCAACAATGAGAAAGTATTTGATTCATAGGAGAGCTTAAAAGGCTCCTGTAAGTTGCTTATCTGCACTTGCAGACCACCTGGTTCTAGAATGGAAACCACTCTTGGGACTTTGCTGAAGTTGAGTTCATCCAGAGGGTGGACACAAAGGATTGCTGTTTTGCCAAGCTCAGAGTACAACTTGTTTGCTGGGCTTTAGCTCTAGAAAACAAAGAGCCTCCTAATGGGACTGTCCTGTCCCGGGAATCTTGACAGTATGACTACCTGAAAAATTAGGACAAAGTGGAATGATTGTTTAGAAGTTGAGAATTATTGGCTTTAATAATTTTTACCCAGATTGGGATTATGTGTGAGCAATTTGGTAATGATTAATGTTTTAAACCTTGGCTTGCTCCATGCATTTGACTTCATTTGAGTAGAAGCATTAGGAGGGTACAAGGTATGCAACAGCAATCATGCCTTCTCAGCTTTGTAAAAGGACAGCTATAAAGAGAATCCAATGGGTCAACCCCAAACCTTTGAAACACCTGGGTTTTTTTTCATCTTCTTTCACAACAGAATAGGTCCCCTGAGTATTTTTCTTCTCACAGATTTACTGATAACCACAAGAAGTATTCTTTGAAGAGGTATGTCCTGATTTGGAATGAAACCTGATCCTACAAGGTACCAGTCCTCAATGAGCCTCTAGCTGGGAACATCTGAAAATGTTCATGAAGCCAAAGAAGATACCACATTTGTGCCTAAAGAGTTGAGAAATATAGATATTCAAACACGGTTGATTGAAGAATTGAACCACCTAGGAAAAAATATCAGAATGGAGACATTCAATGGAAGTATACTGAGGTCATCTCACCCACCCTATCTCTAAACTCCATGGGGCATGCTCAGAGCTACTCTCTGCTTCCCACAGACCCTGGGGGTTGGGAGGGTTCTTTGGTATCTGCTTTTGGACATGTTGGTGGGTGTTGTTCTTCAGTTGTGTTCAATTCTTCATGACTCCATTTGGGATTTCTTGGTAAAGATACTTGAGTGCTTTGATATTTTTTCCCCAGCTTGTTTTGTAGATGAGGAAAGTATAACAAACAGGGTGAAGTGACTTGCCCAAAGTCACTCAGCTAGTGTCTGAAGTCAGATTTGCCCTGTGGAAGATGAATCTTCCTGACTAGGCCTGGCACTCTATCCAATGTGCCACCTAGCTGCCTGATGAACAAATTGTTCTCAAAAGAAGAAAAGCAAATTATTATAACAACCAGATTAAATAAGTCTCCAAAGCACTAATAATAAGAAACATTCAAACTAAAACTATACTGAGGTTTCACTCCCAGCAAATTAGCAAAAGTTGAGAAAAGAAAGTCATTGTGGGGCAGCTAGGTGGCATAGTGGATAAAGCACCGACCCTGGAGTCAGGAGTACCTGGGTTCAAATCCGGTCTCAGACACTTAATAATTACCTAGCTGTGTGGCCTTGGGCAAGCCACTTAACCTCGTTTGCCTTGCAAAAAAAAAAAAAACTAAAAAAAGTTTAAAAAAAAAGAAAGAGTCATTGGGAGGGGTTGTGGAAAGACAGGCATATCAATACCTGTTGATGGAGTTGTGAATTAATTAATACAACTGTTCTGGGAAGCAATTTGGAATTATGCAAATAAAAAGATTAAAATTCCCATAACTCAGTGATTATACTGCTAGGTATATATTCCAAGGAAATCACTGACAAGCTGAAAGGCCCCAAAATATTTATAACAGCACTATGTGTGGTAGTCAACAAATGGAGACAAAGAAGATGCCAATTGATTGAGGAAATGACTAAAGAAATGGTGGTACATGGGTACAAGAAAGTAATGAAATATATTACTCTTTTAGAAGAAAAAATGATTATGATAAATACAGAGAAGTATGGATAGACTTAACATGAACTAATACAAAGTAAAGTGAGTTGAACCAGGAAAACAATATAAACAATGGCTACAATATCATAAATGGAAAAAAACAACAACAAATCAATAGAAAGTGGCAAAATTACAAAGAATCCGTTTGTCTGTCCCTCTACCCCCACCCCAAAGAAGACATGTCTGAAGACATTCGTTTTCAGAGGTGGAGATCCACAGGTATGAAACATATATTGTTCAATTTTTCTTTCTGATGTATTGATCAGTTTTGCTGAATTCCTCTCCCTTCTCTTTAAAAATTAATCATTTTACAGAAGAACTTTCAGGGAGGGGAAAGGGAAAATGATACAGGATAAAATTTAAGTAATATAAAAACAGAAATATCAAAAAGAATCTCATTGAAAATTTTTGTATAAAAGGGATGAAATGTTGAATTTTTATGGGTCCCCTGGTCTTCCCTTACCCTCTCAAAGTGGGACAGGAGGGCTGGGTGCTGCACCTTTAATCAAAGAAGCAGCTTTCCTCTTTTCTCCCCACTGACAAATGGTACACTCCAGCTTTGCTGTGAAGGAGGAAGGGGAAATATCCTTATTAAATGCTGTACCTACTCAAAAACACATAAAGAAAACCTGAAAGACATTATAAAAATGGCATTTTGAGATGGTCCAATGTGCTCCATCAGCCATAAAAAGTTATCACTGGGCACAGCAGACTATGTGTAGTGGTTCCCAATGGGAACCCCTTTTAATAAACAAAAAAGTAGTGTGAACCCCCAAGGCAATTTAGTATAATGCTCACAATATTCTTAAAGACCCTTAAAAAATTTTAAGGGGCAGCTTGGTGGCTCAGTGGAAAGATGGAGCACTAACCTTGGAGTCAGGAAGACTCATCTTTATGAGTTCAAATCCAGCCTTAGACACTTATTAGCTGTATGACCCTGGGCAAGTCACTTCACCCTGTTTGCCTCAATTTCCTCATCTATAAAATGAACTGGAGAAGGAAATGACAAACCACTCCAGTACCTTTTCCAACAAAAACCCAAAATGGGGTCACAGAGATGACTCAATAACAATAAAAACTTTAAGTGAGAATTCCAGTAAAAGATAACCACCATATAATAAGAAAATGCACTAGCTCTCTAGTCCAAAGACCTAGGTTTGAATGGTGATCTTATCATTTAATATGTTTAAGAACTCAGTCAAATTACTTAGGCTTCAGGTTCCTCTTTTGTAAAAAAAGAAGATTGGGTCGATTTATCTCTTCTCACCTCTAAATGCTTTGATCCCATGGGTACCCTAAGACATCAATTCTGTCTTAAAAGATGCTAAAGCATCTGTGTCCAGAGAGGTTTAAGATGGCATCCTTGAGACATAAAAGGGCTCAAGAAGTTTTCTGGTCTGGTCCTCTGACCCAGGACAGAAAATATGTGTTCAGTTCATGAGGAAATAGAAGTAGAGAAGAGATGTTTCAAAGCACACTGAAAGTCAGCAAAGGAGCTGGAAATTAGTTTGCCCTGATCCCTTGATCTTGATACAGGCAGCCTTGCTTAACTAGGGTCAGGTTTTGGAATGTCTTATATTTGCTGTGGCTTATCGCCATGGAAACAACCACCCCCACTTTCAAGTTGTAAAACATCTGGTCAAGTCCCAACTGGGCCGGGGGAATAAAAATGAGAAATTAAAGACTATCTTTGTGGTTTTTGACACAGACCTTGCTGAATTTCATTTGAAAAAGAAATATGAAAAGAATGAGAAAAAAAAGGAATGGAGAGGGGGATTTGATATGGGTTGCTTGTGGATTTGGGGTGTTAATCCCCTTCTACTACCCCCCCCACCAAATTAAGAGCTAGATGTACAAGTGTCCTGAATCGCACAAAGAGAGGAAGAATGGGAAGGATGTAGGGTCTTATGTGAGATTAAGAGAATTAAACCTTTTCATATTCAAGTTAACTATAAACTGAAGGACTGAGACTTGTGCATCATTAAACAGGAAAGTGAGAGAATTCTTGGGGCTGGTTTTTTAGGGATTATTACTTGGAGTTATGAAGATGAAACCAAAAAGCAATTTGTTTGAAGGAGAGTTGCTCCTTGACCATGGGAATATTCAATGGACTGTGGAATATGTAAAACTACAAAGATTTAGAAAGAAGTGTATCTGGAAAAGATTGATTCTGTACCTTGGAGGTGGAGGAAGGTGGAGAAGGCATTAAAAATGCTATTAAATAGCTCAATAATACTCTGTTCCTGGTGCCTCCCAGACCCAGTGATACTGCTGCCTCTTGGCTGTTGCTTCCCTCTGTTTTAATAAGTGATCTCAGGATAATCTTCAGGTTTGGAGAAAGGGGTCCTAACTGAGAAGGAGAGACCCTGACTTGCCCTATCTTCCTTTAAAGATTGTATAATCAGAACCCTCAGGGACCTTGTAACTTTCCTAACTCATCTACATTAATCCTAAGTATTAGAACTAATCTAGGAGTTGGCTCCAGCTGGAGTGACTCCTTCAGACAAGCTAAACATCAAGATTAATTTACTGAGACCACACTTTGTCCCTAGAGTCAGTCTGGTGGCTACCCTGATTTGAAGACCAAAGATCTTCTCTACATATAGGAATCTGACTGTGTGGCCTGCAAAGCCAGAGATCAACAGGGAGAGGCCAGTTGGTAAAGCATTTGGAAGTTTCATGGCATACATGCCAGTTCTCTTAGGTAAATGAGGCCTTTATGATGTGGCTCAGCTCAATAAAAACCCATCAAACTCTTATTTGGAAGTGAAAGGGGAGCTGGGGTCCACGTCAGAGTGCAGTTGTCATCTTTTCTGTGTGGCTGACTGAACCAAATTAGACTCAACGTCACATCCCTGGTGCTCTCTAAGCCAACAGACCCGGAGTGTGGGAAGGGTATTCATAACTCTGGTGCACAGATTGGCCAGCAGGACTGTATTTAAGTCATACAACTGCTCCCAGATGGTCTGGAAATGAAACTGAAGCAGTCAATAGTACTGGGGTTTTCCTCCTGTGGTAGCAAAATATCTAATAATAAAGCCAGAAGGCAAAGGGACAAACCTTTTCCTAGAAACACATGACCCTCTGGTAATCTGTCACTGTTCAACCACGACCTAACTCCTGCATGCTCTGGATTACAGGCATCCTCAAGGCCAGGGATGACATTTCAAACCACAAACACTTCTGTTTGTTTGTTTTTGTGGTCACCATGTCCCCAGGAGCCCTGTAGATATCAGTTACTCCACAGTTCTTTCCTTCCTTCTTTTTCTGTTCTTCAAATGTGAGAAGGCAGGAAAAGAAGAGAAGGTTGACAGCAGACTGATGGGAATACTGACAAATATCATGCCACATTGGCTTTGTTTGTTATCAAGATGTCCCCTCTTCACTCCCCTTGACTATACCAAATCTTCCTCACCACATTTATTGGTTCCTTTGCTTTTGGTGACTCATACTTGGCTTTAGACTTGCTGGTATAAGACTTCTCCTGGCTCTTTCATCAAAAGACTTGTCCAATACTCTATCACCCCACCCTCCATTCCCAAATGTAAGGTCAAATTAACTCTCTGTGTGAGGGAGTACCAGCTCCCAAAGCTCAAACAATAACCGGCAAGGTAACTAATAGTAGCAGGCTCTGTGCCATGTTATTTTCTCATGGTTATCTGATTTGGATTTCAGAAAGAGGTGGGTAGATTAATGTAGTTGTATTACACAGAAATCAAAAAAGCAACAATGCCCCACCATTCTGTGGTTTGTCGCATCATTAGCCTATCATTGCCAATCTAGCTTCCCGACACTGGATCCTTTCTGTTCCCTTCAATGAGTGTTCACTGAGGGCTTCTTATCTGCTCAGACTTTTGTGTATCTCTGTCAGCTGTATTTAGTCAAACATGGAACCTATGAAAGAACTCTGGTCCTCCAATGCAGATATGCTTTTTTTCCCCCTATTTTCTTGGGAATCCGCAATGACTAGTCAAAATAGGAACTCAAGAAGTGATGAATAAATGAAAATCCCCATTTTAAAATTTTGTTTTTCTGTTTGTTTTCTAGTTCTTATCTTCCTTGGCCTTTTTGCAGCCTCTTACACATAACCATTTACTGCTTCTTTGTTGAAGCTCTTTTTTCCCCCTAGCTTCCCTGACCCCATACAAATGTTCGATTTGCAGATTACCAGTGTCTCCACAGTTCCTTATCAAAAGGGGCAGTGGAGAAGTATGTAGTGGATTTTAATTGGAATTTTAATGAACTTCTAAAGTTTCCTTTCTCATATTATTTCATATTATTCTTTTCTCATATTTATTGAACTTGACTTCCAAAGTTTTCTTTCTCATATTATCATCCTCCCAATTTTAAGAAAATTTTTTCCTCCAAGTCCTTACTCCCCTCCCAAGCTTATTGTCAGTAACAAAAGCCCCAAATTTCCCAAGATGCCCTATAGTGAATGATCACAGTGCCAAAGTGGGATTTTTAACATTTTAACCAACAAATTCTGATGTTTACATATCTGCTTTATTTAGAGCGATGGTCACCAAACTTTTATTTTATGATACATGCTATCACTGGGCAGTTAAGTGGCAAAGTGGATAGAGCACTGGGCCTGGAGTCAGGCAGACTCCTTTTCCCAAGTTCAAATTTGGCATTAAACACTTTTACTAGCTATGTGACCCTGTACAAGTCACTTAACCCCGTTTGCTTCAGTTCCTCATCTATAATATGAACTGGAAGAGGAAAAGACAAACCACTCTACCACATTTGCCAAGAAAATTCCAAATGGGGTCACAAAGAGTCAAACACAACTGAAAACAGAACAACCCATCAGGAAAAAAGAAACAAAAAAATTGAATATTTTTCCCATTATTTATATATTCACTTATTTTTAAAAACATATATTACCTTATTAATTTTAACATTTTAAAACCTATATGCAAAATGGAAATTGAAAAATAATTAAATTCAGGATGTAACATCCTGTATTATTAAGGGTGTTCCTTAATGTAGCTTAAACTACTTTAAGCTACTAAAGATTAAAACTGCTCTAAAACTTTTGAGAAATACTGTTTGGGCCTGGAGCCAATAGGGATGCACTGATGTTTATTGAGTAGGGGAGTGCTTGGGTCAGATTTTTACTTAAGGAAAGTCATTTCAGCAGCTTTGTGGAGGGTGTTCGAGAAGGAATGGACTAAATGAGAGGAGAACAATTAGGAGGCTATTACATTAATCTAGGTGAAATCTTGAATTAGGGTGGTAATGGTTTGAGTAGAGAAGAGGACTTGTCATCCTTCAGTCATTTGAATCCTATCCAGTTCATCATGGCCCCATTTGGGGTTTTCTTGGCAGAGATATTGAAGAAGTTTGCCATTTCCTTCTCCAACTCATTTTACAGATGAGGAAACAGAAGTAAATGGGATTAAGGGACTGGTCCAGAGTCACATAGCTAGTGTCTGAGCCCAGATTTGAACTCAGAAAGAGGAGTCTTTCTGACTCCAGGTCCAGCAATCCCTGGAGATGGGGACATTTTGAAACATAAAGGAAGAAAAATGATCTGAAAATTGAATGATTGTGGGTAGTGAGTAAAAAGGAGCAGCAGCAAAGGTTCCAGAGACTGTGAGCCCGGACAAGTAGGAAGATGATGATGGCTTTTGCAGAAATAGGAAAGAAATGGGAAGAGGAATGGATTTGGATTGGAGAAACTAGAGAAAACAGCCAGTCCTCCATGGCAGGCCGACCTCAGCTACACCAGAGGTGGTATGGAGCAGAAAAAGGACATTGACTTGCCATCAGTCAGAATAATCTGGTTCTTTGTTATGATCTGAGGAACAGGGGGCAGGGGAGAAAGGTGACAGATTTGTCTTAGCAGAGCCTGCATAGCTGCTATGGTGTATACCTGGAGGAATTTTGGACTTTATGCGTCAAGGGAGGGACATAAAATGGGGAAATTGGAGAATAAGTGTAGCTACAGTTATGTACCATGAATAGCCAACCTGGGGAGTATGAAATGTGACCTTTTCCTACCTTCCAGCCGGTTGAATACATACACCTTGGGCATACAACAGAGTCCCTAAATTGGAGGGAATAAGGCATAATTTATTGTCCCTGCTTTGGGGGTAGGGTGGGATGTTGAAGGTCCCCAGATCAATGTGAAGTAATGAAGTATAATGAAGTAATTTGAAGTATGAAGGGTTGAATTTGATAACAGGAAGATGGGTACAAATCCTGCCTCTGACTTTATTTACCAGTTATGTAGACATGGAAAACTTATTTAATGTTTCTGAACCTTAGTTCTTCTCATCTGTAAAATGGGGATCATAAATATCATAATGGCATTTCACAAGATTGTTGTAAAGCTCAAATGTGAGTGCATTGAAAATTTTAAAGTTCTTCTAAATGTCAATTATTATACTTAGAGTTTATTAAAAACATTGTCAATTTTTAAAATTATATGTATATATGTGTTTATATACAGATACACACATATTACAGAGTTAAGAGAGAGAGAGTCCTTTTCTTCTAGTTTTTTTAATGCAGTTTAAATTCTTGACTTTAGTACTATAAAAAGGTATGGTCACCCCCATATTTTCTTTGGAAACTCTAACTTCCAGGATCCTGTGAAAAGCACAGCAACTCTCGACATACCTGGGGGGACAGGAGTCTTGTGATGGGAGGAGATAAGGGCTCAAGTGTAGGGTGTAAGAATTGGAAAGGCAAAGAGGGAAGAAATGAGATACCTGGGCATCTCACCTAGTTGCCCAGGCCAAAAGCACACACTCTGCAATGCATCTCTGATTTGGGGCTGGGCTCAACTGCCCTCTCTCTACTCTAGTTCCTATAGAGAATCTTCCCCATGAGAGCCCTTAATCTATGGTGCCTTACTTGGAAGACTCGTACATCTAATGCTGCTGCTGCAGGTAGCCTGTGGGGTCTGGCTGAGAAACCTGGTGTACCCAAGGCTATTTGTGCAGATAGTGACCTAGTATCCTGCCATGAATGATGCAATGTATGCTGTTCTTTCTGGGTCTCAGAAGTAAGAAAATTTTAAATTGGCTAATCAGTTGCTAAGACCCATATTACCCAGAGAACCTAAATGGGGAGATGTTAGCTTTAAGAATGGATGGTAAGGGGGGCAGCTAGTTGGTACAATGGATAGAGCACTGGCCTTGGAGTCAGGAGTACCTGAATTCAAATCCAGCCTCAGACACTTTATAATGGCCTAGCTGTTTGGCCTTGGGCAAGCCACTTAACCCCATTGCTTTGCAAAAAAAAAAAAAAAAACCTAACTAAAAAAAAAAAGAATGGATGGTAAGAGAAAATATTCACTTCTTGATTGTTCATTGTTCTCCTCTAATATTATGGGATTTAGCTGGGCTGGGGAGATTTAATAGAAATGGGGACTTATGGGTAGTAGATAGAAATATGCAATTATTCCTTGAGTTCTATGAACCTGTGAATAGTCCAAAGGGGTCAATTAAGGAGTCCTGGGGACAGTCAGGTAGCAAAACAGTTAGAACACTAGTTTTGGAATCATGGGGCAGCTAGGTGGCACAGGGGATAGATCACTGGCCCTGGAGTCAGGAGGACCTGAGTCCAAATCCGACCTCAGACACTTAATAATTACCTAGCTGTGTGGCCTTGGGCAAGCCACTTAACCCCATTGCCTTGCAAAAAACAAACACTAAAAAGAACACTATGTTTGGAATCAGGAAGACTCATCTTGAGTTAAAATCTGGTCTCAGACATTTACTTGAGTCAGTCACTTACCTCTGTTTGTCTCAGTTTCCTGATCTATAAAATGAACTGGAAAAGGAAATGACAAACCCCCTCTTGTATCTTTGCCAAGAAAACCCCAAATGAGGAGTCACAAGGAGTCAACTGAAATGACTGAACAACAACGGACTTGAGTTCTATATTACACTTGAAGCTCTATGACAGGTGGTGTGGAAAGAAAACTGTCAGTCAGAATAATCTGGTCTCTAGTTCTTAAACTTACTTGCTGTATAATCCTAGCTAAGGCTCAGTTATCTTATCTGTAAAACGAATATATTGATATATCCTCAGAATTGTGGTGGACTCAAAATCTAATAAAAATAACTAATGTTTATAGAGTGCTTACTATGGGCCAAACGCTTCACAGACATCTCATTTGATACTCATAACCACCTTGGGAGGTAGGTGCCATTATTATCCCCATTTTACAAATGAGGACACTGAGGCAAAGAGGATAACTGATTGTCTAGGGTTACATAGCTAATAAGTGTCTGAAAGTATATTTGAACTTAAGTCTTTTGAACTCCAAATCCATTGCTCTTTCCAATGTACTACCTAACTGCTTCAAAATGGCTCAAATGGGATGCTATAAATAAAACATTTTCTAATATACATGAGGTCATCATCACTAGATAGAGGCAAGTAGTTATTGTCCAAGGATAATTTTTTTAAAGGAGAGAACAGATTCTTTTTCATTCTCCCTCTCACTGAAAGGGTTTTGGGTTTTTTTAAATTATTAATTAAAAGAGAACTTTAAATTTGTAAAAGTTGTCCCAATAGTTAGGGGATAAATATCCCAAACATTTTAGTAATTAATAATAGTTTTAGATTAGGTTAATTAACATTTAAATTGTTCAGAATGCCCAACACTTCCATCTTCAAGTCCAATAGGATGTGTAATATTATTGCTACCAACTCTTATGACCTTAGATATCTCCTTAGTCTCTGCAAATATCATTAGTGGACTATCTAGTAGTATGCTTTCCACCCCACTGAATTCCAATACAAATTATTGCTTTCTAATTTCCATGAAACACAAGAATTGCCATCTAATTTCCATCTATTTTCATGAAATAGAATTGTGATGATTCAAGGTTTTGTAGCTTCTTTGTTACCTATTCAACTAGTGTGATGGAACTCACCAAGATTTGCCTATCCCCCCAAGTTTGGCAAGAAAGGGTAGTCACTTCTACATATTTCACCCAGATGCTATCAAGCCTGTTCCTCACTGATCCAGAAGCACAATATCTTCTATCCTGACTTTCCCAATGAGAATAAAAAAAAAAGAATTGGAGCCCTAGGAGTACCTAGGTGGTACTAAGAGTGTTCCTTTCCAAGAAATACTCTCTAGATTGAGCTTTGGTCCATTAAGTTTCCCTTTAGATTATGGTACTGCCTGAGTTTGTCATTTATCATTCTCCAGTCTTGGGAATGAGATCATTTAATTTAGCAAGGGTATGGTGGGTGGTGATGCCACTAAAGTTGGTGGCTTCATATAGCTTATTCTTTGAAAAACTATTGCTCAGGAATATTGATCCCTTTTATCCATGATAGCCTCCTTCACTTCAACTCTCCATAGTCCTTGGAAGGTCCCAGGTAAAAAAACTTTGTCAGGATCCCACGATATTAATGCTTATTCAGTAGTTCTTTGTTTTGTATTTTTGTTTTTTCCAAATTGGGCTTTCCTAATCTGCCAAAGTATGAAATTTACAGATCAGGTACCACATTGATTGGTTCTTTGTTGTCTTTCCATCCTTGAAGAGGACCAAAATGGCAACACTATGCTAGGATCAAGGTACAGTGTGTCTCACTGTGACTGATCAGAACTCCAAAGAGATCTCTATATATTTAGTCATTAAAGGATTCTATTAGCCTTTGTCCTTTTCATTGGTAGATAAAGTACCAATCCATGAGTACCTCCAGTCTATCAGTATGCGACAGCCCCCATGCTAAACATATGGGGGTGGGGTGCCCTTGATATACATGGAACCTCATTACAAATGTATATGTGTGAATAAGTTACCTAAGCGCCTACTTCTTGCTGAAGAAAAGGGAATCAGAGAGAAACAGAAGGAAAAAGACAAAAGGCATATAGAGAGAGTGTGTATGTTATATTCTTATAGAGTTGTACCTAATTTTTGTCTGGCTCTGCCTCCTAGATTGTGGAATGCTAATTACTCAAAAAATGATGAGGAGAATCCTCCCCCATTTTCCAGAGCTTCCTCCTAACGACAATAACAATGACAACAAGGCAAAAAAGAAAAAGAAAAACTCAAACAACCAAAAACCCAATCCCCAAAAGCACCTTCTATTTCCCTCTTCTATTGAGTGAAATGGGTTTTCTTGTTTTCAACAAAGATGAATTAATCTTTGTGGCAGAGGTCTTTTTCTCTATAACCCTGTTTCTCCCCCAATCCTTGGTCTGCTTAATAACTGTTGAATAAAGGAGTGGGAGGAGGGGAATTCTTTATACCAGCTCAGTGGGAATCCTGCCAAGCCTGATGTATGTAGCAACAGCTTTGTGAGAATTCTAGCCCTGAGAAAGACACAGATGGAGGAGGGGAAGCCCTGGCTTTCCTGACTTTCCTCACCCTAAAGAGCTACCATTAGAAATCAACATTTCAATTCAAAGTTTTTCATGATGCTAAGAAAAATGAAATATTGGGATGTCCAAGGATCAGTCTCCATCAATATCAATCAGTCAACATTTATTGTCTACTATGTATTAGACACTGTGCTAAGCTCTGTAGATACAAAAAAAAAAGAGGTAAAAGATAGTCCCTGAATCCAAGGAGCTCACAATCTAATGGGGGACAACATGCAAACAAATATATACAAAGCAAGCTATAAAAAGAACAAATAAGGACTAATTAACAGAGAGAAGACACTGGAATCAAGAGATTGGGGAAGGTTTCCTATAGAAGTTAGGATTTTATTTAGAATTTAAAGCAAGGTCATTGGTCACAGTGGAGAAGAGAGAACATTCAGGCATAGGGAACAGCCAGAGAAAATGGATAGAGCATCTTGTTCATGGGACCATCAGGAAATCAATGTCATTGGACGAAAGAGGTTGTATTAATGAATAAAGTGCAAGAAAACTGCAATGATAAGAAGGGATGAGATTATGAAATGCTTTGAATGACAAAACAAAACATTTTATATTTGCTTCTGGAAGCCTAGAAAACCACTGGAACTATTACGAATAGGACTGACATAATTAGACTTGCACTTTAAGATCATTTTAATGGCTAAATGGAAAATGGACTGGAGTGGGGAGAGATTTGTCACAGACAGATCCACCAGTAGAATAATGTAGTGGTCCAGGTGTGAAGAGATGAGGGCCTGCACTAGAGTGATAGACATGTCAGAGGAGGAAAATGGGAATATTTGAGAGATATTCTGAAGGAGAGACTGGCAAGTCTTGGCCAAATATTGGATATTGAGGAGGGGAGAGATAGTAAGGAGACCATGACTCCTATTTTGTGAATTTAAATGACTAAGAGCATGGTATTGTCCTCTGTAGTGATAGGGAAGGTGGTGGAGTGGAGTTTAAGAGGAAAGATAATGATTTCCATTTGGACATATGGTGTTTAAGATATCTCCTGGGGGACAGCTAGGTGGTGCAGTAGATAAAGCATGGCCCTGAAGTCAGGAGAACCTGAGTTCAAATTGGATCTCAGACATTTAATAATTACCTAGCTGTGTGGCCTTGGGTAAGTCACTTAACCCCATTGCCTTGCAAAAGGCAAAAAAAAAAAAGGAAGAAAAAAGATGTCTACTGGACATTCATTTTGAAATGTCTGAAAAGTAATTGAAGATGCAAGACTGGAAGTTTGAAGAGATATTGGGGTGGAATAAATGGATCTGAGAATCATCAGCATCAGACCACCCTAAAGTATTCTTCACCTGTCCCCTTGGTTGTTGCTCTCAATGTCATCTAATTTCCCCACATCTTTAAAGTTGGTGAGATACATTTCCCAACTCAATCCAGTCACCCATTCATCATGCTATTTTTTTATCTCTGCGTCATAACTCAGACACACCCATATAACTCTATTATAATAATATAATAATTTTTTCACCCATAATCACCTTTTCACCATTATGATAAAATCTTGACAAGACATTTCAAGATACCATGACATATAAAGGGCATCTGAGTTGAATTTTGAGATGACTTCTCTTATCCTTGTAGATGAATCTCTGCTTCACTGAAATTCTTCTACAGAAATTAATTGGCTTCTCTAGCTATCTTTTCTTGGAAAGGATGATTTGGGAAAAAATCTGCAGTCTATCCTTTTGGCCTTCATATTTTTCCTTCTCCATCTCTTCTAACTTCCCTTGTCAGCATGGGAGTCCCTTTATTTCCTCTCTCAAACCTTAATACTTTAGGCTGCCTCCCAACAAGATTCTAATGCCCTTTTATTTGGAGGGAGTAGCATTCATTAATGTGATTATCTGAGATAGTCAAGGTTTCTTGGGAAGATCTGACCCAATCCAGGAATGTTTCTGAGTTATTTCTTGTTTGGAGTGAGGATTTTCAGAAGGAGAACAAAATTTAAAAGCCAGAGATGTTTTCCCATTCTCAAAAAGTGAATTACAAACTATTAATGACCATAGGAAAAATTGCCTCGAGTCACTAATAAAATATAATTTTATTTTATTAATTAATAATTAATTATAACAAATCAAACAATGCTGACATTTCAATTTATAACCAGTAAATTGTCAAAAATGACAAGAGAAAAGAACATTGAAGGGAATGGTAAAGGACTAAACCACAGCTTACAGAGCTGTGTATTGGTCCAAAATTATACTAAAAAAAGCTACCAAAAAAGCAGTTTTCTCAACAAACATTTATTAAGTACTTACTATATAAGAGAGGTGCTTTGTTGCTACTAAGAAAAATAAACACTCCTTTTGACTTGGAGATCTCATTATTTGGCATATGAGCCTAGGTAGTCAAAGACAGAAAAATTTCCCATAACAAAATGGTGTAAAATATGTGTTTACTCATACCAAAATTTTTTTAATTCTAGTAAAGACTAGAAACAAAGTAAATACCCAAGAGTCTACTATATGGTGCAATAGTTAAAGCACTGGGTTTGGAGTCAGGAAGACTTGAGTTCAAGTTCTGCCTCAGACATTTCCTAAAAATTTTACCCTTGGCAAGTCAATTAACTTCTGTCTGCTTCCATTTTCTCAGTTGTAAAATGAAAATAATTAAGAAGACCTACCTACCTTCCAGAACAGTTGTGAGGATCAAATGAGATAATATTGCAAAGCAGAGTACCTCATATTATTGCTTAATAAATGTTTGTTCTTCCATAAATAGAATAGTAGTTAAAAAAAACACTAGTGGTACATGAACATAATAGGATTGTACTCTGCCTAAAGAAAAGATAAAGAATTCAAAGAAGCAAAGATACAGATGAAATGATGCATAATAAAGTAAGAAGTAGGAAAATGTCTATCACAATGCAAATGAATAGAACACACACACACACACACACACACACAGACACATACATACACAAATACATACCAAATGAAACTAAACACTACATAACTTTAACAACCCAGACTATGACTAAGAAGTAGATGAGAAAATGCATATCCCTCCCCTTCACTGGAGAGAGGGGTGCTATGGATGTGGAGTGGTGCAAACATTGTCAGATATACCCACAGAGGTGCAAATGTGTGCCTTCAGAGGCACTCTCAGAGGTTTTCTGTTTGTTTGTTTTTTTTGAATTGTTTTTTTTTATTTTTGCAAGGTAGTGGGGTCAAGTGACTTGCCCAAGGTCACAGGGCTAAGCAATTATTAGTGTGAAGCCAAATTTGAACTCAGGTCCTCCTGACTCCAGGGTCAGTGCTCTATCCATTGCACCACCTAGCTGCTCCTTGTTGTCAGTTTTATTGAACTTCATTCTTGAGAGTACCTCCTCTAAGGGCTCTGGTGAGGATTAATGAGAGAATAATCTTAAAGCACTTAGCTCACTGTCTAGTACATGGTAAGTGATCTACAAATATTAACTACTATTTTTTTCTTCTCTTTTTTCTCTTTTATAACAAGGGATGATTCCCATTGATATGGGGGGGAGGAGTGGAAGGATATATTTAGAAAATGAAGGTGATGCAAAATAAATAAATGAATGAATGAATGAATGAATGAATGAATGGATTAAATGTAAATTTTTGAAAGAGAAGGAAAGAAAATAAGAGGTCTTCAGTAGAAGAAGAGGTCCAGAAGTATGCTATGTGGGTAGCAGAGTGGTTCAGGTTTCAGAATGCTGAATTCTCCTACCTGGGTGAGTTTCTCTCCACTATCATCAGCACAGTTATCTTAGATAGCTAAGGATACTGTCTTGTCTTTTCAGCATTGTGTCCCCCTTGCCCCTCTAAAAAGAGAGAAAATGGGAAGTCTGCTTTGGACATTTCTCAATTAAAAGCCCTGACTCTGGAATCAATGAAACTAATTTGAAAGCCTCCTTCTGATGAGCTGTGAGACCTTGTTGTTGCTGTTTGTCCTTCCTTTTCAAGAAGACCATACATCAGGGAGCTGATGCCATAACAAGCTCATGAATTGGATTTGAGTGAGGGGGGGCCTATGCTAAGTCACCAACCTCACTTTCTCCTCCAGAGTCATCTGGGTCCAGTGGCCAGATATAGTTCAAGATGACTGGAAACGGATCTTTGATGCAAGACAATCAGTGTTAAGGGATTTGCCCAAGGCCACATAGCTAGTAAATGGCAAGTGTTTGAGGCGGAACTTGAAACCCACGTCCTCTTTCCACTTTGCTACCTAACTGCCCAGCATAGACTTTGGAAAATCAATAATAACAAGAATAGCTTGTATTTGATTGTAAAGAATTTACAAAGCACTTTAGGTGTTCTCATTTTCATGTTTACAGTACTGTGAGGTAGATGGCTATTATTATACCCATTTTATAGTTGTGGCAACCGAGGCAGATAAAAATTAAATACTTGCCCCAAATCCCATTCTAATTCAGGTCTTCTGGACTTCAGGCAAGTGCTTTGTCCACTGAACCCCTTATCTGCCTCTAGCCTTTTATGACATAGTTTCTGGTTTGATGTATTTCTTGGTCTTATTCTGAGGAGCTAGTTTATAAAGTTGATTTATGAGGAAAATTCTCTTTGTCCTTAGTGACTTTTAATTTGCAGCCATCTGGTTTTTTAATTAAAATGTAATATCCCAAGGTTATTGTGATGATCAGATGAGATATTATATGTATCACATATATTACCACAGTGTCTGGCACATCATAGGAGCGAGATAAAGGCTAGTTTTTACTATTATTAACTATTACCATAAGTTATATAAGATTTACTATGAAGTATATCATTTTAAAAATAAGTGCCACTAATATCTTGTTTTTATTTTATTGTAATTTCCTCATATATCTCTTTTCCCTCCTCTCAGAGAGCCATTTCTTCAAACAAAGAATTTTTAAAAAGAAGAAAAAACCCATAATTTAGTAAAGCTGAACGCAATGAAATGTCCTACCACTGTATGGGCAAGGTTTCATACCCATAGTTCCCCAGCTCTGAAAAGAAGGAAGATGTGCCTTCTCATATCTATTCTTTAGAGGCTACTTGATCATAATTTCAATTCATTTGATTTCAGGTGTTTTATTGTAGTTCTTTCCACTTACATTGCTTTGGTCATGGTGTATATTATTTACCTGGTTCTGTTTATTTTGAATCAATTCACATTGGTCTTTCTATATTTCTCTGTATTCATCATAGTCGTTTCTTATATTGAAGTAATATTCCTTTATATTAATGCAATGAGCTTGTTTAACTATTTCCCTATTGATTGGCATCTACTTTGTTTCCAGTTCTTTACTACTACAAAAAGTCCTCCTATAACTAATTTGGAATGTATGTAGACTTTTTTTGACACTAACTTTGTTGCAATAAATGCCTAGCAGTGGGATATCTGAGGGAAAAGTATGAATACATTTAGGTGCAGTTAAGTGGTGCTGGTCTTGGAGTCAGAAGGACAGGGGTTTGAATCCAGCTCAGACACTTGACATCTACTAGCTGTGAGACTTTGGGCAACTCACTTAACCCTGATTGCCCCACATCCAGGGCCATCTCCAGTCATCCTGATCCATATCTGACCACTGGACCCAGATGGCTCAGGAGGAGAAAATGAGACTGGTGACTTAGCACAGCATCCCTCACTCAAATCCAATTCATATATATGTCATGGCATCACCTTCCTGAGGTCATGGTCTTCTTCAAGGATGAGGACAAACATCATCATCATCATCATCATCATCATCATCATCATCATCATCTTCTTCTTCTTCTTCTTCTTCTTCTTCTTCTTCTTCTTCTCGAACACCTTAATCATTTTCTTGGTTTAATTTCAGACTGCTTTATAGGATGGTATCGATTCACAGTTCCATCAACAATGTATTAGTGTGGAGCAGCTAGGTGGTTTGGTGGATAGAGCACCACCCTGGAGACAAGAGGACCTGTGTTCAAATCCAGCCTCAGACACTTAATAATTGCCTGGCTGTGTGACTTTTGGCAAGTTGCTTAACCCCATTGCCTTAAATTTTAAAAAAAAGTATTAGTGTGACAGGTTTTTTTTCCATAATCCATCCAACATTGACCAATACCATGGTCCATCATTATTAATAGCAGCTAAATCTTACATGGGCAATTACATGATATATAGAAAGAGCACCAGGTTTGGAGTCAGGAAGATGAGTTCAAATCCAGCTTCAGACACTTACTAGCCGTGTGACCCTGGGCAAATCACTTAACTCTGTTTGCCTCAGTTTTCTCATCTATAAAATGAGTTGGAGAAAGAAATGACAAACCACTCCAGTGTCTGCCTAGAAAAATATCATTTGGGTCCTGAAGAGTTAGACAGTACTGAACAACTGCAACAAAACCTTATGTAAGATTTTAATATTTATAAGGGACAAATAATACTAATGTATTCGATTCAAAGAGATAACTACAGATATTACAAAGTCTACATTTTACCAATGAGGAAAGTGATTACACAGTTGGCTGATGGTGGAGGCTCTTTGATTGTAATTCCAGAGTATATTTAACTCTTCTACACTCCCTTGCCTTTATTAATTAAGGCCATAATGAATCATTATACTAACCTGGAGCAAGGGGGATGAAGAGGCTTGAGGACTCTCTGAAAATTTTAAAATGGAGCCCTTAAATTGTCTTTTTTTTGCCTAAGAGACTTAAGGAGTTTAACTTCCACCTCCAAAGGAGAAAACATATGCTAGGATACTAATTTGTGAAATGAACAAATTAGACTAGAAGCAGTGAGCAGTAGTTGATAAAGCACTGTACTGAGAGTCAGAAAAACCTGGGTTTCAATATTGCCATCAGTCACTAACTAGCTGTATGAACCTGGGCAAGTCACTTTTCTAGGGCTTAACTTTTTTTCTTTTTTTAGTTTTTGCAAGGTAAATGGGGTTAAGTGGCTTGCCCAAGGCCACACAGCTAGGTAATTATTAAGTGTCTGAGGCCAAATTTGAACTCAGGCACTCCTGACTCCAGGGCCAGTGCTCTGTCCACTGTGCCACCTAGCCACTCCTGGGTCTTAACTTTTTCATCTATAAAATGAGGGAATTGGGCTCAATGACTTTAGGGTCCCTTCCAACGCTAAGTTGATGATTTTTTTAAAATCAAATCTATGATAAATAAGATGAAGCATTTACTATGTGTCAGGTACTTCAGTCACAGGAATGGAGATGGAAACAATTCCTCTTCATTAGGAGCTTACATTCACCTTATGATCCTTCCCAATTCTAAATCCATGCTTCTTTGAGCCTGTAATGAGCCAGAAGGAAGAAAGTGGAGAAAAATGATTTTTAAAACCTGTCAGTATTAGACACATCTCAGGTTCCACCTGACTCTTTGACTCTCCCCTTTCACACCTTTTCACAGTAATGTGAGCTTCTTCCATAGGAATGCAGGTGCCTCCCTTTGTGTCCACTCTCCCAGGACAAAGGCATTGCATGCACCTCTGATGAAATAAGGGTTCTCCCTTCATCCTTAATAGGGTTGTCCTCTCTGCTGCATCATCTTCTCCTTCCTCATTCCCAAAGGGGCAGACAACCTGCACTCCCCTTTTGATGGTTGGCATTATTTTTGCTCTAAAGTTCAACCTTGCCTTCAAGGCTTCTTTCCATCAGCTGTGAGGAATGTGCTTCCTCCTTTCAATCTGGGATGGTCCTGCTGTCCCACATCTCCTCCTCCTCCTCTTTCCCACTGATACTTCTTTCCCCACACCCAAGAGAGACAAAAGCACAGAACAGGAAAGACAAATTCTAGGTACTACAAAGCAGTTAGCCTGGTAGAGTTTTCAGGGGATCTGATCCCTCCCCACAACCCTGGGCAAAACAGTTCAAGTTTACTTCTTAGGACAATAGTCAAATATTGGTTTACCTTCAAAAGTAGTAGTAGTAGTAGTAGTAGTAGTAGTAGCAGCAGCAGCAGCATCAGACGTAGTAATAATGGTGGTGATGGTGATAATTGTGGTAGTAGTAGTAGTGATAGTAATAGTAGAAACAAAAGTAGTAGTAGCTCACATGTATATTGCATATCATAGTTTGCAAATTCCTTTTCATATATTATCTCATTTGATTTTTCATAACAATTCTATGACATTGGTATCATTATCTCCCTTTTTTACAAATAAGGAAATTGAGACTGAGAGGTTAAGTGATTTACCCAAAGTCATAGAGGGAGTAAGTGTCTCAGGCAGGATTTAAATTTAGATCTTCTTGACTCCAAGTCCAGTAGTACCTCAAGTATCTCTCTGTTCCAGGCCATTATTTTTCCTCTACAAATCTGAGATACAGGTCATTCAGCAACCAAAGTGATTTTTCTAAAGTGCAAGACTGATCTTGTTACCCACACCATCCCTGCCCCAACATAGACAATAAATAAACTCGAATAGCTCTCCATAATTTCCAATATTAAATAAAAAACTTTCTCTCCGTTTGGAATTTAAGACCTTTCACAAGCTGTGTCCTTCTACCTTTTCAATTTTCTTAAACTTTTTTCCCTATCCTCGATATACTCTACAATCCAGTCCCAGAGGCTATCTGCTCTTCTTCCTACACAAGCCGCCATGACTTCTCATTGTCCCCAACAGGCAGAATTCTTTTCTTCCTCTTTTTTGCCTCTTGACTTCCCTGTCTTCCTTCAACCCAATATTAATTAGTGTTTTCCTTCTGGCAAAACCTTCCATGTATACTCTATATGTATATGTGTGTGTGTGTGTGTGTGTGTGTGTGTGTGTGTATGTGTGTGTGTGTGTATACATTTAAACATCTTGAATGTGCATCACTATTTGCAGCTTTCTTTCCCTTTTGGATGTGAATTCCTCAAGGGCAAGAACATTTTGTTTCTGCCTTTCTCATAGTACAGTTTCTAGAGCATAGAAGCTCTTAATCAATGCTTGCTGAGTAACTGCTCTATCCATTACACCAAGGCTCCTTCAGCCACACTTTTTCTTCCTAGTCTAATTAAGAAACCACTTCTGGGCCCAGAGGAGCAGGATTGCCATATCCACTCTCTTTTCTCTAAGGGCTCTTCTGCTAAGCACCAACACACTGGATTCAATACAGTTCGGTCCTGAAGGAGTTTGCCTCTAATGAGAGGGGCACTGGACTCCTTTTTCTCCCTCTCGGGTTTATTACCATACCCCTTGAGGTCAATCATCAATAGAGTCTGTGCTGAGCATATGGAAGTGTTCGCTGCCTAGAGGCCCATAGCATGGCAGAGCATTGCATCCTTCTTGCTCCAGGGGACTATGAAGAAGGATGAGATTTAGGACATTGTATGGGGAAAGAGGAGTTTTGTGGGAGATTTCTAATTTTTCATTTGGATGTGCATTCCAGGTGGAACAGTTGGATTTTTCCCTCTACCCTAGTGTTCATGCCTGAATACTTTATCTTTTGGGTCACAGAATCAGCGAATTACAGAACCAGATCTAGATCTCAAAGGTCATCTAGTCCCTTCTTCTCATTTTACGGATGATGAAACTGAGGCCCAAGATAGATAAGTTTCTTATTATTCAATCCCTACAGTTGTGTCTGACTCTTTGTGACTATATTTCTGGTCTCTTTGGTAAAAATATTGAAGTAGTTCACTATTTCCTTCTCCAGTTCATTTTACAGATGGGGAAACTGAGGCAGAGTTGAATGACTTGCTCAGGGTGCCACAGTCAGTAAATGTCTGAGGTTGGACTTGGCTCCAGGCCCAGTAGTCTATCCATTATATCACCTGGCTGCCCTATCATACAAAGTATTAGATCTCAGAAGCAAGATTTGAATCAAGAACCTGTGACTCCAAAGAGTAATCTTTCCATTGTCCCATGTTAACACATGTTCATGAGGTTTATGAGATGTGAAAGCTATGGCTCTGAAAATGTCTGCTGCTTCTTGTCTGTGAAATGTCAATGTGAAATGAATGCAAGTTTTGTGAGGTATGTGTTGGATGTGTGGCAGAGGAGGCAAACTATAGACTCATGGAGATGAGTATGTGAGTCTTCTTTTTAAAAATCTTTAGAGAATTAACTTCTAATAATGAGTGATTAAGTTCCATAACCCTTGGTTTTATCTCTTGTTTACTCTTCCATCTGCTTTCCACTTTTTCTTAGTCATTATTCCAACTAGACCTACCAAGGGAACCAAAGGGCACTAGAATGTGCAACATTAAGGATTAATAAATAATGAAACACTTCTGCCTGTCTTCATTGCTAATGCCTTGTTCTGACTTACCTTCCATTGTCAATCTTTGTCAAAGTTTGTCATTTCTATGTTCACATCTCCCCTATGACTCAAAATCTTACAAAAAATGAATGCTGAAAACTCTTTACCTGCAATTTAAAAAAATTAAAATAAAAAAACAACATGACTAAAGTGGAAATGTGTTTTGCATGATTGCACATGTATAACCTATATCAAATTGCTAGCCTTCTCAAAGAAGGGTGGGGAAAAGAAGAGAGGGAATGTGAAACAAAAAAATTTTCATGAATGTTAAAAATTGTTTTGGGGCGGCTAGGTGGCACAGTGGATAGAGCACTGGCCTTGGAGTCAGGAGTACCTGAGTTCAAATCCGGCCTCAGACACTTAATAATTACCTAGCTGTGTGGCCTTGGGCAAGCCACTTAACCCCATTGCCTTGCAAAAAATAAAAAAAATAAATTGTTTTTACATGTAATTGGGGAAAAATAAAATATTAAATTTTAAAATACCAATAAAATAAAGTAAAATACACTATATCTCTCATAAGGATCTTCCTCTAAAAACGTTCATCACCTCTTACCTGGGCTGTTGCAATAGTCTTACGACCAGTCTCTCCTCCTCAAGTCTCTCCCCACACCAGTGTATTCTCTACTTAGTTGTCAAGGCAATTGTGCTAAAACATAAGTGGACCAAGTCACCCCCACCAACCTCCTGCCCAGCTCAGTCAGCTCCACTTGCTTCCTAGTGCTTCCAAATTCAGATTTAAATCCTTCACTTGGCTTTTAAAGCTCTTCATAAGCTATTTCTTCCTACCTTTCTGTTCTTCATCTTACTCTCCTCCACACACTATAATCCAGTTATAATAGCCTGCTTGTAGTTCATTTTACAGGACTCTCCATCTCTCAGCCTTTGCACTGACTGCTCCCCCCATCCAATACCTCTTTTAGTTTTCTTGGCTTCCTTCAAGCTGAAAGCCTGCTCCTAATAGGAAGTCTTCCCCATTTCCTCCAGTTGCTAATGCCTTTCTTCTAAAATCATTTTCCATTTCTATTATACATATATATATATATATATATATCTTGAATGTATATAGCTACTTAAATATTATCTCCTCCATTAGAGTATATATTCCTTTAGGGCAAGGACTGTGCCCTCAAAGCAATCCCCCCTTTCTTTGTATCTCCTACTCTTAGCCTGTCAATTAATGGTGCTTAATAAATGTCTGTTGACCATCTGACTGTCTTAACAATAGGAGTTACTCAAACCCATTCTGGAACCTCCAAAGAGCAGACTCTTATGGAGCCTTGGACTTAGAGTTAGAAATTATATCAATAGTCTCAAACTCAGAAAGAAGCTGAAAAAAATCACAAAGAAAACTGTTGGGTTCTTGTCTTTCCTTATTGAAGAAAATAAAATGATATCACTATATTAGAGACAAGTTCCAGTGTGTTCAACTGTGACTGATCAGACCAATTCAAGCTCAGAATGCTCTCTGACAGGTGGTAGTACATGGGAACACCTGGGTGGTTACTCTAAACTCATTTATCGCACCTTTCCTTTATGCTGCTTCAATTCTGCCTTGCTTATAGAGCACAGCCCTCTCTAATGAGGGCACACCATTCTGGGTGGTCCTCTGCCAATTTTTCCCATGCTGCACAATCAATTCTAAAGCTCTTAAAAGAAACCCAGAGAATGTCCCTGTATCACATAGAAAGGAAAGTTCTAAGATACTTCTGAACTTCTGTGGCTGGAGAGTTGAACAGGATAGCTCTGATATCATGGAACTGAGGCTATTGAGCACAAGAGGCTATTTCTGGAAGTTTCATTCTGCTTGGTCAGGTTCTGGAGATGTCAGAGGATGGGAAAGCAGGTGTTTGACTCAATGTAGGTATAATGGTAGCTGGCTCTGAAAAGAATCTGTCAATGGGCTATACTAGATCACCATGCTAGTCAATGAAAGAGACAAAGCCAACAAGATGGTCTCTTTTTTTCTTTTTAACCTTATCTACCCCCACACTGAAGGATAGTTGCAACACCCTTTCCTAGATTTTCTTTAGACTGTTTTCTCCCCATACAATACCTGCAGGAAGTGTAGGAGATTGCAAATGTGTATAGAGGAAGCAAAGAATAATTCTGCTACTTTATTCCCTCATTCACATTGTTTTGGTGACTTATTTAAAAGCTTTGTTCTTGAATTTGTAATTTCTTCCATAGTCTGTGATGGAAAATGTTGTTCTAGTGGAAGCTCGCATATGATTCCCAACAGTGATTTTTCAAAACAGCCGAAGTCAAACCATGGAAAAGTAGTGAAGACTTCTATAGATAAAATAAGAAGAAGGTCTAGTACCATATAGGTAAAAATCTTTAAGATACTTTGTAAAGATCAGCCTTCATCCTCTGGGGAAGGAAGATGATCTCATCATGGCTAATTAATGACCTTAAGGCCTTTGGTCTGTTATTTCTATGATCTTTACTATTCTCCTCCAAAGTATGTCTTTATATTGAATACACGTTCTGTTGATTTGATCCTGTCTTTCGAAATTACTGTGCATCCACTCTTTGAATTTCTAAGTTGCCATCTTTACAGGGATAAAGTTCTTTTTTCCTTCTAAAAGGCCTTCATTAGCAGTGGCTGAATGTTTCTGAAGTATTGCTTGCAATAATGATTTCTCTCTCTTTTGTCTCAGGAGATTTTAGGGAAGTTGATGAGCTTGGATTTGCTTCTTTGGACCCTTGATGTCACCCATTTGATGCTACAATCAACCACCTAAACCAAACTAAGTTTCTCATCATCTCAAATGTAAAATAGCTAGATAACACTTCCAGTTAACAATTTGAAGGAGAAACAGTTTGCATTTCAAATGACCTGAAATTACATAGATTCTCTTTCCCTTAATATCAAAGCAGATTTAAGGGAGGGGCAAAGGAGGAACCAGCTACTGTGTTGTAGTCATTGGCTATTGACTACTTGTTGCCTTGTCTACCTGTCCAGATATGCCACTTTAGATGAATCTTATGAGTAATTCTTCCCCTAGAACAATGCCCCTTCTATAATTAGTCAAGTTCAACTGAATGGGTTGGTCTCAGCATCCTGCTACATTCCAAAGGAATGAGCCAATCGAAGGCTGAATGAGAAACTCAACTCTTCAACTATGGTTTAGCTTAGACATGTAAAAGTAACCTATCTCTTCTTTTCTCTTTCTCTCTAACTTGCTGCCCAGCTAGAAAGAGGCCAGGGAAGATAAAGGAGTTTGTGGATAGAAACAATGGTTAGTAGAGTATAACAGGTCAGAATGAACCTGGGAAAGCCTACAGTTGAGGCAATAAGATACACACTATCTTGGTTATGCCAAGGCCTATTTCTATAAATTCATTCAACTAAGAGGTTACAGCAGCTTTCAACTAAATCCAGAGCTAGACTCACAAAATCCTTTATGATCTCTCACCACACCACCTCCTCCAAAAGAGTAGTCCTTAGGCTAGAATAAGTAATGTAAATGAGAATTCATGAAGAAGCTCCTTAGGAAAAATAATGCAATTCTGCCTCCAGATTAACACAATTCATGCCTCTTACAATTTAACTGGTTTAATGAAAATGGACCCTTTTCCATGCAAAAGGAACGAGAAAAGATGAGTTTACCGTGAATATGCATTGTCACTGATGAAGGAGCTTTCGGTTTTTAACCTGCCTCTCCTTGTTTGACACTTGGGGGCTGCTTCCTGGAGATCCCCTAAGCCCCATAATGCTGTGGGAAAGGCAAAAGGAAGATAATCATCACCTGCCATATTTCTAAATCAATGACCCAGGTCAAATTACAAATCTAGAACAATCATTTGAACAAGAACATGTATGAAAGGAAAGGCAAAAATCAGAAAGTTGCAAATTATTGTCTATATTAATGCTACATCTACATGAACTTTGAGAGGACAGGCTTTGGAAATAATCCACCAATTGTCATGAAACAAGACTGGGACATTTCAACCTAACCTAGCCAAGTGGTCCATTTCCAGACTTTGGCCCAGAGTAGCACCTTCCCGTCCAAGGTTAAGGACCTTCTTAGTAAGGACCTTGATCCCAGTTTGTTTTTATGCCAATGTAAGAAAAGCAGTTATTTTCAATTCCTTTGAATTTGATCTCTTTGGTCTGAGGACCTTTGAATACTCCACTAAGAGAAGTTCATTGACACCTTCTGACCCAGAAGTGGTTTCACTAGGCATTGTTCCAGATGAGATGGGCCTGGGAACTGACACTGTGACCTCTTGGGCTGGGGTTTATCCTGATTGGAGGCCCAGGAGCTGCTTCAATCAGGATAGGGCTTGCCATTTGTAGGCGTCTGTGGGGCAAGTACCCCACTTAGTCCTACTGTTCCTTCCATTCTAGGGAGACACCTGTGCCCCAGGCAAGTGTAGTGGTATGGTACAAGGACCAGAAATATTTGGTTACTAAACCCATAGCTGGTAGGAGTCAGGTTCCCAGGGTATCCCGACTCCTGCCCTAACAGACTGGATGCTTCTGATTCTAAACCATCACTCCTCTGAGCTGTCAACAGCACTTATATAGTACAAATGAAGAGGGAAACTTGGAAGTCCTGAACCAACTCCCCAAAGTGTTTCACTGGGCAGTGGATAAGAGAGTCCTCTCTTCATTTGTCCTACCTCAGAAGTTGCCTTTCTCCAGTTTGTTGGGAAGCATCAAGATGTCACATGACTGACTTTGTCTAGATGTGAGATTGGGATCTTCCTAAAAGCACCGTCAGGCCATACAAACCAGCTTCTCAGGGTATTGGGGTGGAGGAGCCCATCTCCATAGCAACAAAGTGGCAGTGTTTTTTATTTATGAAGAACCACAGCCGCCCCTAGAGTTTTTTATGAGTGTAAAACAGAGAAATCAACAGACCAGAACAAGGCTCCCACTACAAAGAGTTGGCATTCCTAAGGAGGTCCTATCCCAAGAAACAGGGTGTGTGCTTGTGGTATGTTGAGGTTCAAAGGAACCAAAGATAGGGAATCCAGTTTGATCTGAAGGAGGGAACAAACAATACCAGAGGTGTAGTCAGGATACTGGAGGTGGGTCAGGAGATTTTCATGGTTTTGGAGATTCAAATATGGGCACTCCCACAGGATTTTTAAATGTACATACCAGTTCTACAAGGAATGTAGTCTGCTAGGAGATGGGGTAATATATCTGTTGAATGTACCCTGGTTACCTCACTCCCCCATGTTGGGAGACAGTGATCAGGGGACTATCAAAGAGGTGATGAAATGTGATGGATCTGAAGCTCTTCTAGTCCCACCACTTATTTCCCAATGTCTCCTCGGTGCCATGACCTCATTGAAAACAATGGGTTTGTACATTGGCACCTGAAAAAGTCTGTATCTTTCACTTTAAAAAAAATGCAAACCAAAAAATCCTTGCTTGGCTCTTTAGGACCAAATTTTTTTTCTCAGACTATTTAGAAACATTTCTATGCTATTAGGAAAAAAAATTACTAATTATTAAAACTAGTCAGAAATAGGATGAGTTGCTAAATGAATTAGTGGGTTCCCCCTCCTTAGAAGTCTTCTTACTGAGGTTAAATGACAATTTGTCATATTTGATTAAAGATTCTTTTCCAGGAATTGGTTGGAACAGATCGTTATGGATATCCCTTTCAACTTAAATTTTGTGATTCTTTATTAGAGTTACAATTCTCCTTTACCAGTGATGTTTCCGAAGCATAGAGTAGCCATGATATAATATAATTTCTACTTTCTTGCAGTATGGAAGGAATATTTGAATGATTTATGGGCAGAAAGGACCCTGAGACCTGGCTCACTCTTCAGCCTTATTATCATGTTATCTTAGAAAAAAGATTATAACTCTACAATATAATCTGAAGGAGTTGAAAAATGATACTGACAGAACAAGAGACTGGAGATGAGTTGAGTTGTTTGAGTAGAGTTGATTAGCTCTTCCTAAATATAAAACAAGAAAGTTGGATGAGCAAAGAATCTTAGAATTATAATTTTCCCTTTTACAGATGCTGAGTGGATGGTTTAAGAGGTAAGCTCACCTGAGCTCTCTTTGGAACCTGAGGAACTGTAGCATAAAGGAGGAAGATTACTTCCAAAACCTAAACTGCTTTTACATAATAAATTATTTCAGTACTTATAAAGATCTGTGATTTTTATCTATGTGACCACTCCCTCTACCAATGCAGACCACAAATCCTCCTCGAGTGATCTTCATGAGTTACTGTGACTAAAACAATCCATCCCCCAGGAATTACAAACTATAAAAATTTACACCACACTCTCAAAAGACCTTGGGAACTGGAGGAGAATAGAATCAATTGAATAGTTAGCTCCTTGCCAATGGATTAAGCTATGGATTAAGTCCTTCAATCTGGTTTCATCTCAGATATCTTGCAAAAATATCCTCCCACTCCCTATTTTTCTACCTCTTGGAACTATAATATAATTTTCCATCTCTTGGGAATATAAAGACCATTGATTTTGAAGCAGGCATATCAAATAAAAATCAAGAATTTCAAGGGAATGGAAAAAAGGAAAAGGTAAAGAAACCAAGCAGTACCAGATTTAAAGCTTTACTACAAAGTAGTAGTAGAAGTAGGAGTAGCAGTAGGAGTAGTAATAGTAGTATTAGTATTAGTAGCAGCAGCAGCAGCAGCAGCAATAGTAAATTGTCCTTCAATCTTGAAGAAAGAAATAATGTATTTTATTAGGCCATTGGATTCAGATGGTTCTGGAAGAAATAGTGGGAATAGTCTTTGTATAACACCCCCTCACTTTAATCCAAAATTACAAGGTAATAACCATCAAAACAATTAGGCAAATTCTTTGTCATGCAGAATGGGTCTCTGGGAGAGGAAGGAGAAAAGATGTGCATAGGAAATGAAAAATGTATATCAGTAATCATTTATTTTAAGTGATAGGTAGTGGTTAAAAATAACAATATTGAACAAGGGCAGATAAGATATACAACATGCAGAAGCAAATGAACCTAGTAGTCTAATGTCTAATAAATCTAAGGATCACAACTACTGGAGTAAAAACTCACTCTTAAACACATAAAACTACTTGGGGAAAACTGGAAATCAGAAATTAAGTTTGGACTAACACCTCATAACATCTACCAAGATTAGCTGTAAATGAATATATGACTCAGATATTAAAAAGATAATATCATAAATAAATTAAAATAATAAAGAAGAAATCTCTTTTCAGATTTATGTTCATGACCTTAATAAGGGATAGAAAAGATCACAGAATATAAACTGTGCAATTCAGATTGTATAAAAGATTTTAAAGTCTTTGGATAAACAAAATGGATGCAGCTAAAACAAGAAAGGAAATTGTTAACTGAGGGAAATGAATCTTTGCAACAAGTTTCTCTTTTGATAAAGTGTCCATTTCCAAGATATATACAGAATTTATTGAAATTTATAAGAGCCAATCAACAAATGGTCAAGGTATGTGAAGAGGCAGTTCTCAAAATAAGAAATCTAAGATACCAACAGTCATGAAAATCTGTTCCAAATCAATAATTATTAGAGAAATATAAATTAAAGCAACCCAGGAGTTTTACTTCAGCACTCATTGGATTGGCAGAGATGACAAAAATGGAAAATGAAAAAGATTGGAGAAGCTGCAGAAAATTGATACATTAATTCACTCTTTGTAGAGTATGAGTTGGTAGGACCATTCATGAAAACAATTAAGAACTTTGTTCAGTAAGTCACTAAACTGGGCATATCTTTTGACTCAGTAATATCTCTACTGGATTTCAATGGCTCTGAAGGAGTAAGACTGATGACTTTGCACAACCTTGCCTCACTTAAATCCAATTTACTCTCAAGTCAGATATCACCCTCATGATGTCATTCATCATCTTCAAGAAGAGAGGATAAACAACAAGAACCTCTACTGGATTTATATGCAAAAGAGATTAAAGAAAGAAGAAAAGAGTCCAGATGTACAAAATATTTGTAACTGTTCTTTTGGCTATAGCAGAGAACTTGAAACTAGGAGTGTGCTTATAAATTGGGAAATGGGGCAGCTAGGTGTCACAGTAGATAGAGCACTGGTCCTGGAGTCAGGAGGACCTGAATTCAAATTCAGCCTCAGACACTTAATAATTACCTAGCTATGGGATCTTGGGCAATCACTTTAATCCCATTGCCTTGCAAAAAAAAACCCAAACAAGCCAAATAAAGAAATAAATTGGGAAATAGCTTAACAAATTACAGTATAGCAATGCAATAAAAATACTATTGTGCTATAAAGTGATAAAGGGATTGGTTTTAGAAAAACCTGGGAAGACTTATATGAAATGATACAGAGCAAAGTAAGCAGAATTAGGCAATTTATATAACAATATCATAAAGACAAAAAAAAACTTTGAAAGAATTATGAACTCATTAAAAATTCAGGAGTCAATCATGATTCCAAAGGTTTGCTAAGGAGCCATCCTATCTACATCCTGATAGAGAAGAGATAGATTCAAGATACAGAATGAACCCTACACTTTTGAATGTGACTACTTTGGGGATTTACTTTGCTTGCCTATATATATTTGGCACGAAGGTTTTTCTTTTTCCTTTATTTTCCAATTCAGTGAGAAGAAAACAAAAGAAATGTTAATTTATTTTTTAATTTAGTTTAAAAGAAAATTAATTTTAAAAATTAGTATGTCATTTGAGTCATCTGCTACCTCTCAGACCAAAACAATCTTCCCTGGCTGCCTTATGTTTTGTTTTCCCCTTTGAGACAAAGATGCAGTCTCATTTCTGTAGTTGTATTCCCAAAACAGCATAATGATTAGTGCTTAATAAATTCTAAATAATTGCATTTCATTCTTCCATACTTGCTTGCCATAGGGCTTTAGACAAAAACAATGGTCTTCAGAAGTACTTTACTGCAAGGTGTTCTAGCTCATCTCCTAAGATCTGCAGCTTCTTTTCCTAAGGTCATCTTCAGCATCTTTGGGCTTCTTATCTATCTTTACTGGCCCAGGAAGCTACTGATAGTGATGCCTACAGCTAATTAGGCTAAGCCAAATTTAAAAACATCACACGTCACAACCATCGGGACAACAAGAAGAGAGACATAAGAATGAAGTCAGGATAGAAGAGGGTGTGCCCCATTTTCTATACTGTAAAAAAGAAAGTGATGATCCCCTACTAACGGAAAAATGGTAGTAACAAAGGCAAAGTGTGCTCTTGAGTTTCATAGGTGTGTGTGTGTGGAAAGGAAGTTGAAAGTTTAGGTCAGAAACAATTCCACACAGGTTCACATAGAGCTAGATAGAGTGGGTATGAAATTCAGAGATCAATTAGTCCATTCACCATGGTTTTTGTTCATTTTTACTTTTGGGGTTTTTTTTTTTTTTTGGAATTTGAGGACCAGGGAGCTGAAATGATTCAAAGATTTTACTTTGATTCAAAGTCGTATTAAGCAGTCATGTCTGCTAACCTCAAAGTCAGTTACCTTTCTACTATTCCACACTGTTTATTCCTTTATATTGAAATTCAAGGGAAATAATTATGGGTCTTCCTCTCATTCCAATGTGATAGGGGTCTATCAGAAGTTTGGAATAGCTAAAAGCAATCACCTACAAAGATATTGTTTCTGCTTGGAGCAGAGGTATTATATAGTGCAGAGAAATATTGCCAGACAATGCAACCATGACCACTGGGTATACAATGAGGACGTAATGTACATATTTATCCAGGAGGAAGTTTTCCAGGTAGAACCTAAAGGATAGAAGCAGTAACAGCATTTGTGAAATAAATGCCTTTATTTGACTTCCTAGGGCAGAGCATCTCATAAAGAGAATCAATCAATCAATAAATATTAAGTAATTACTGCAGATCAGGCACTAGACCAAGAGTTAGAGAAACAAAAAGAAGCAAAAGATAGACACTGCTCTCAAGGAGCTTACCATCTTATGGAGGAGACAATAACAAACAATTATATACAAAGCAAATTATATACAGGATAAATAGGAAATAATTAACAAAAGGAAGGCATTGAAATTAAGAGAAGTTGAGTAGGTATTCTGTAGATGGTGGGATTTTAGTTGAGACTTTAAGGAAGCCAGGGAGGTCAGTAGTTGGAGATGAGGGAAGCATTCCAGGCATGAGGGATAGTCAGAGAAAATGCTCAGAGACAAGAGATGGAGTGTCTTGCTTATGGAAAAACCAGGCCATTGTCATAGGACCAGAATACACTTTGGGAGTAAGGTGTAAGAAGTCTGGAAAGGTAGAAGGAGGCTAGGTTATGATGGGCTTTGATTGCCAAAAACATCAGTGTTACCTAGCAAAGAAATAAAACAGCTTGGGGTGGGGGTGGGGGGGCAGGAGGGCTTTTTATTTTTTCCGTGTTCAAAGGATAATCTATTGCACAGTAGGGAAGACCTGGATTCTGGGTGGAGAGTTGGTAAAACCAGTGCCTATGCTATCTCTTCTCCAGTAATGGTTATTTCTTTGGGGGGGAGGGTGTTAGGAGATGATCTTAAGTTCAATAGTTTGGAATCTGACCTTGTAGAGAAGAGGTTCTAAATGCCAAATTTTAAAAATGTATAGATAACTAACCATATTTCAATAAATTTGGCTTTCGTTTATGTATGTATTTTATTTTATGCAATTAATAACATTTTTCTGAGAAGGGATTCATAGGCTTCAGCAGATAGTCCAAAGGGTCTATGACACAGAAAAACGTTACAAACTACAATTCTAGAGAGAGAAGTGTATTTTCTGAGCAGCAGCATCTCTTAGAAAAAGTAGAGGATTCTGTGGCATCACACTCTTCAACTTCCTGATCCCCCTTAAGTGAGAGAACAGTAGTAGGAATTTATGACTTGAGGAAGCAAAAACCTGGAACTTACTCTAACAATGAGTGATTCAAACAGTGAAGATACTATAGGAAGGGGGCGGCTAGGTGACATGGTGGATAAAGCACAGACCTTGGAGTCAGGAGTACCTGGGTCCAAATCCGATCTCAGATGCTTAATAATTACCTAGCTGTGTGGGCTTGGGCAAGCCACTTAACCCCATTTGCCTTGCAAAAAAAAACTAAAAAAAAAAGATACTATAGGAAGGAATGCTGCTTATTCAGTCTAATATGAATGTCTCATTGGAGAATTTATGGGATTTTTAATTTTATTTATATACTTATATTTGGGGGTTTTGTTTTATAAATTTATATGATATATTTACATAATTTGTATTATATTTCTGATATTTTTATATGTTTATTAGTTCTTATGTATCTTTTGTATCTTCTGCATTTTCTGTGAATTGAAATAAAGACTTCCCTGAATGATATGAATATATTGCCTTGAATGTTTGCACAGGAGCTTGAAACTACATTTGAAGAAATTAAATAAGAACTATATTTCAAGATTTCCAGGCAGTGGGAGTATAACAAGCTAAAAAGAGAAAGTTATTTGGGTTGGACTTGGTTAACTAGGGCCCAAGAGCTTTGGGGACTTTAGGCTACAGGTTGCAACACCAAAAGCGTAAGAATTTCGATCACATGCAGATCAATCTTGTTCCAGAGGGCCAAAGATGAAGCTTTGAAGAGTTGTCCCTTATAAATTAAGGGAAAAAAATAGCTAACCCAGTGAATATTAGTTGGGCAGTGACTTGGCAGTATTAGGAATTTTACATGAAAACAAAAGCCACCAACAAAATATTTTTGAAAGAATAGAAAGAAAAAATGGAAATTTCTTCCTTCCTCTTCAGCCCTCTCCTTTTTCTTCTCCTTGACATTCCCAATTGGTTTAACTCAGGCAGGGGATGAACACTTTCAGTCTAGAGAGTGAAAAATTCATTTTGGTTAAAAAAAATGGAGCCAAATGGAATCCACAGGCTAATTTCTTTTTTTATTGTAGAGCTGGGGAGATCCATCTGACTCTGATTCCATCTAGAACTAGACAAGGAATTTTGAAGTGAAATTTCCTTCTGGGGAAGGGAATAAGACCACATCCTTCTCCAAACTCTGGTGTCCCAGTCAAGAATATCATTGAGCTTCCCTTGCAGATGTAACTAGAGTCACTTTCTCACTGGAGGAAATGCAAAAGGTGAAATCAGAGCTGTAGGGAATAATCAGGAGTACATAATATGGATGAAATGTATGTGAAAAAAGATAACACGATAATTAACTGAGACTGGCACATAGTAAGGGCATCTGTAGTTCAATCCATACCTGGAAAAATATCATTCCTACAAAATATTACGTTTAGATAACAGGTGTCAACTAACCTTTTGCTGGGTCCAAAGCAGAGGAAACCAATACCTCCTGAGGCAGCACTTTCCTGCTATGGGAAATTCTGATTATTAGAAAGTTTTTCCTTATAACTTAAAATTTACTAAGAGATCAGGAGGCTAAGGGTTCAAATCTTGGCTCTGATGTTTGCTAGCTCTGTAGCCATATGAGTTCTCCTCTGTGAACTTCTGTTTTCTCATCTGTAAAATGGGGACCTAATATTGCCTATCTCAAAGAGTTGTGATAAATGCTATACATATGCTACTATTATTAATATTAATAAATGTTAACTAGAATTAGTATTGTATTGTTCCATATTCTAGTTAATATTTATGCTATCTCTCTGCTAGAATGTTGGTTCCAGGAAAGAGGGGACTACATCTTAGTTCCATGTTCGGTATCAGTGTTCTAAAGACAGTAGGCATTTAAAAGTTTGAGTTGAATAGGTTTGAATTAACTGGAGTTGAATGAAAATGAAGGTCCTTACCTAGTCATTGAGGGATGAATTACTCACCAGAGCACCAGCAGCATGAGAAGGGTATACAAGACAAGACAACAGTAATGGAAGCTGGATTGTCCACTCCCATATATCAACACAGTGGCAAGTTCAATAGTATTGCCACTGTGATCCACACAGCATAAAGTGCAATCCCATTCTGCACCTAGAATGATAATGCATTTTTTTAAAACCCACACCCATACACAAACCCATTCTAAATGATCTATAATAAAAGTTATTATTTTGGGTAGTTGATGTTTACCAGACTTCTGATTTCACAGATATCGGGAACTCCAAGGGAGGAAAATTTTCTGCCAGTGCAGATTGCAATCTGTAATTAGAGAGTTGCCCGTGGGACTATGAAAATTTAAAGTGATCCGACTAGCATGGCACAACCGATATATGTCAAGAACCCAAGTCTCCAGGTTTCTCTATTAACTACACTGAAGTTGCCTTTCTTATCATGATTACTAATTAACCATTTTGGACTGAATTTATGATTTTATTGGTATGGATAGATCTCTGTAATTTATAGTCTTAGAGAGAAGACTAGGGCATCCTAAAGTTAGGTCTGTGGTCACAAAACCATTAGAAGTCACAATCTAACCTCAAGTCTTCCTGATTCCTCTCATGGCCCTGCATTGGCTAGGCCTTCATACCCCTCAATGATTAAAAACAATGGTTCCTGTTTACATGGTGTTTTAGGGTTTACAAACTATATTCCTTATAAGAATCTTGTGAAGTTAGCAGCACAACCTCTTTTCAGATTATTTAAAAATTAATTTTATTGATGTCTTTTGTTTTTGCATAGTTTAAATTTCTCTAAGCCTCCCTAACAAGCCATTCCATAGTATATATCATCATTTTACAATTGGGGAAATTTTCATCAGAGAGGAAAAATGACTTGTTTGATTGTGTAGTTAGTTATTGTAAGCCAGTATTCCATATCCAAGTCTGGGGTTCTTTCCTTTACCCCCAGGCTGTCTCCCTTAGAATGTATCAGATCATGGATAAGTTAAAAGGTTGGATTATGTGAGTGAGGAAGGCTTCCAACTTCTTTCCCAAAAGAGGACAATGAAATCATTGAAACAGTCCATGTTGCATCAGATGGAAAAGGGTGGAGGAATTTTGGGGGCCCTGAAGCATTGGTTTTGTGTTGTGCATTGTTCAGAGTTGGCAAAGGACAGTTTGAGAAGGTGCCTGGATAATAAATGCCCCTAACTGAATTGCACCTGCTTCCATTTTAATAAATGTCAGTACCTTTCATGGCCAAGAGCTATTTCATTTCTACCTCAGTTTCCCCACTTCTTAGCACACAGCAGGCACTTTATAAAGGTTTATTGATAATTTGCTAGTTTAAAGGACAAATTTTGATATGTTCAATTTAATTTAATTCAACTGATATTTATTAAACCCTACTAAGATTGACTGTTCCATGCTCACCATATTTCAGCTTCCCCATCCTTTTCTTCAGGGCTTTGTTATAACCACAATATCCACAACACTCAGTCCATTCTAAATACCTTTAATTCCCATTCTTTGTCTTTCAGATGGTCTTCTTGTGGCTTTAAACCTTACTTTCATCTTCCACCCCCAGTTTTCTGATGGTCTCCAGCCAATCCTTGCCTTTGGAAAAGTCTTATGGAGTCTAATTAGCATCTCTTATTAGTCACTAACATCACAAACTTGGAGTTTGGCTTCATAATATTCAAGTAAAGTGAGACTGGGTTTGTTCATAGGCTGGCTGATCTTGGGTTTCTGTGGCATAACTGATGGTGTATTTGTGCTGTTTTGAGTAGACATAAGAAATACTCTGAGCTGGGAAGAGTGAAAATTTCTCTAGTTTATCATTAAAGTCCTTTATCATTAAAGTTGGCTCTTCTTTAAATTATTTATTTAGTTTTAACATTCTTTTCTTTTTAGATATGGAGTTCCAAATTCTTTCCCTCCCTCTTATCCTCTTCCCTGTCCTTTGAGAAGTTAAGCAATACATTATCAATTATACATTGAAATCATACAAAACATATTTCTATAAGTCCTATTAACTCCTAATGGAGTAGAGCCAAGCTGGAAAAAGGCAAAATGGGTAATTCCTGCCTTACATAGAAAATCTCAATTGTGCAACAATCCTGAGATATAGGTAAAATTGAAACCTCCACTTTATAGAAGAAGAAACTGAGGCTGAGAAATTAAAAATTTTATCCAGGGTCACACAGCTTTAGAAAGGTCTGAAGCATGATTTGAAATCGGGTCTTTCTGAATCCCCACAATACTATCCACTTGCCTCAGTGGGTGGAAAGGTACTTTTGCTCTACTGTCCTCTCTTTTATCTGATCCTCCCCACAGTCTCCTTTCTGCAGACCAGCCATCCCTGGGTCACACACCCCTTCACCTGAGGGTCCTATTGCTATGGTGTCCTGTGGATAAAGCCACCTCTCATAGAAGCAAAGATCAGACTGCCCTCTCTCTGAACACAAATATAACCAGAGACAGCCTACTTCTGCTCCTTTTATCACACTGTCCCCCACTGAACCCAGGTAAAAATAGTACCAGTTATGACTCTGCTCTGCTAAGTCTACCAGAACATGGAGGAGCCACAGGTCCATCCTATGGCGATTCTGAAGCCAGGTTCTATGACAATAGAGTCCTCAACAAGCCAAGAAGAAAATCATATAATTGGAGCCTGTGAGTCCTAGGAGGATAAGCAAAGCAGGGTTGAGGTATCTGAGAAGGAAAAAAAATGTCATGAAATACATTGTACCTGACCAATCATTCATTCCATAAATAGACCAACCCAATAGGTCCACAATGGCAATTCCTCAGTCTATCAGAACCAAATGCTGTGAATTTACTTCCTAGGCCTGAAGAGGTTGTGTGTGTGTGTGTGTGTGTGTGTGTGTGTGTGTGAAACTCAGAGATCATTCTTAAGGCTCAAGAGATGAGATGAGCTATCTTCCCTGAGGTCATACAAGCAGCAGGAAACAAAGCCAAGTCTTCTGATTCCAAAACCAGTGAGTCTTGCTTTTATGTAAAGCTCAAAGAAAACTGTAGTCTGATGTCTTGTTGACAGAAGCATCATCTTCCAATGATATCAGACAATGAAGAATCTGTCAATTCTGCAGTAAGGCTTTCTAGCACATTCTTCCACTGGGGAGGGATGTGATCTTCCTTCACTCAAGTCAGCAACAAACTCAGAGCAAGTGAGAGCAAGCTGGCAAGTCAATCTGTTGGATTGGCGATGCAGAAAAAATCACAGATATTTTTGATGGTAATGATGATTCACAGGAAAGCATAAGTTGAAAAATATAATGGAGGATTAGGAGATAGATTTTTTTCCCCAAATAGTTAATAAACCTTTATTAATCACCTACCATGCACTAAGTATTGTACAAAATATTGATTATAAAAATATGTAAAAGAAAAATAGCCCATGCCCTCATGGAGCTTATAATCTAATGGGGGTTGGGGGGCACACAAAAAAAGAAGCTGAAAAGTGAGATTGGGGGTGGAAGAAGTTACATAGAGAGGAAGATTATGGAGATGGCCAAAGAAGTTCAAATGAATACAGCTGAGTGGAAAATCAGGAGACAACTGAACTGGGCCTCCTCCTTAAATGGAGTTTCCATATTTATGGTCATAGAGTTATCTGAAAGGCTCTTTAGGGATCATTTAGTTCAACCCCCTCATCTTGCAGATGAAGAAACTGAGGCCCCAAAGGGCAAAATGATTTATTCAAGGTCATGCAAATCATTACAAGCAGAAGTAGAATTCAAATCCACATCCTTTGACTTCAAAGAGAATGCTTCTTCACCACATTGGCTCCTCAAGATGGAGTTCTTTGAACTAATTTCTAAGTTCTGGTTTAAGGAAAAGTGACTATTAGCTCCACAGTCTCGTGATGAGAGGCCTGGGGGCCCAATTCCAGTTAAACCAGTTTGTCCTCCTTTCTGTTAACCTGCACTTTGGCACCTCTACCATCATAATAACAATCCTAATGATGCCCCTGAGGAATTGCAAGATCCTAAAGTGCCTTCTGAATCATCCACAATTAAATTGTTTTTATTATAACTCTAGAATTAAGTATATTTTATAATATTCTCATTCTTTGCAAATTAGTAACCATAGAATCTAGGTGCAGGATAGGATGTTCTTGTATTTCTGTTGTTTTGAGTAGACATAAGAAATACTCTGAGCTGGGAGGAGGTTGCCTTGTCCAATCTCTTCTTTTAATAGATGAACCCCCAGGAAGATGAAGTGATTTTACCCAAGGTCACAAAGTATTTAGCTAAAAAAAAAAATTGCCTAGAATCCAGATGTCCAAACTACTCGTTCGTGTCCTTAGAAAGGTAGTCTTGGATGAAAGAAAGAGCTCTGGAAGGTCTACAGTGAAATTCTGCTCCAGGTTTTGCTTCTTGTATGATCTTGGAAAAGACATTTAATCTCTAGTGTCCTCTGTTTCCCCAGTTGTAAAATTAAGAGATTAGATTAGATGACCTGCAAGATCCCTTCCAGCTCTAAACCTATTAACTTATGGAAGGTGTGTTTGTACCTAAAATCCCATCTTCTATAGGAAACACTTCCCAGCCCTTAATTCTACTGCCTTCCTTCTGAGATCATCTCCAATTCTTCCTGTAGATAGTACATAATAATTTTTGTGTTTTCTCCCTAATTAAACCATGAATTCAATGATAGAAGAAGAGCAAGTGTTTTGCTTTTCTTCTCATTCCCTAAAACTTACACAATACACATAAATGTATATTATCTGACTGAAAGACTGGCCGACACATATCTGACCAGGTCTGTTATCTCATCAGAGCTCCCAGTTTGCAAGCTTCATTGTACCCTTCAAACTACAGATTGACTTAGAAAATTGCTTAGGGTTAATGAGAAGTTAAATGAGCTGCCATGATCACACAGCTGATATAAATAAGTGCAGAAAGGATTTGAAACGGGGTCTTCCTGACTCTGAGACCAACTTTCTATATATGATGCAGTACTATGTCTATATTTGCATGTATTCTACATATAATTATATATTAAATACATAATACACATATGATTATGACAGAAAGGTATGAGCAAGCGTCCCACAGGATGCAAAGGCAATCAAGCAATAACAACTAACCCACCTTAAAAACATCTCAGGTGGATAGGTGGCACAGTGGATAGAGTGCCTACCCTGAAGTCAGGACCTGAAGGAGGACCTGAATTCAAATGTGACCTCAGGTACTTAATAATTACCTAGCTGGGTGGCCTTGGGCAAGTCACTTCACCCCATGGTCTTGCAAAAAAAAAAAAACCCCAAAAAAATCTCATTTGATCCTCACAACAACCTTACAATGTAGGTACTATTATTCTTTTCATTTTACACTTGGGGAAATTGAGATAGATAGAGGTTAAGTAGCTTCCTAAAGTTCACACAGCTAGGAAGTAGCCAAGACTGAATTTGAACTCATCTTCCTGACTCTAGACCCAGTGCCTTATTCACTAAGTTGTCTCAATAAAAATTGAGCAAGCAATTAAGCTTCCACATTATTTTATGGGCACTAATATCTAACACTGATAATACAAAGGAAAAAATGAACAGTTTCTGTTCCCAAAGAGCTTACTTTATTGAGATAAACACTTGAACAAAAACCAATTAATTCAGAATATGTATAAAGTAAATATAGGGCAAGAGGTGGGGAAAGGGAAGACATTAGCAGCTGAGAGAATCAGGAAATGCCTCATGCAAGAGATAACCAGAGCTTTGAAGGAACCTGAGCTAATTCTAAGAAGCATGACGGATTGCCAGCTGTATTTAGAAACACTAAAATACCTATCGGGTGTGTCCGTGTTTGCATGTGTACATATGTATGAATATGCAGCACATATGAATAAAATATATGTGTCTGAGTATGTGATTTCAATAATGTAGGAAGTTCCTGGGAAGAAATTTCCTATGCATAAAGATCAGTAAATTCTTCATAATTTTGCAACTTAGAACATTTATCAGGGGGCCCTGAGGTGTTAAGTGATCTACTCTGGGCCATATGGCCAGGAATGTTTCAGAGATGGAACTTACACCTGGATCTTACCGGCCATGAGGCCGAGGGACTCTTCACTGTCATGCTGATACAAATATGCAATATTTATTTCTGTATATGTATACTCAATTCTCTAGGCATATATGTGTATATATATGTGTGTGTGTGTGTGTGTGTGTGTGTGTGTGCATGCACATGTGTGTGTATGTATGTGTATGTGTTTGGGGGGGGCAGTTGGGTGGTACAGTGGATAGAGTCACAGGCCTGAAGGAAAAAGACCTGAGTTCAAATTTGGGCTCAGACCCTTGCTAGCTATGTGACCCTGAATAAGTCGCTTCACCCTGTTTGCCTCAGTGTCTTCATCTACAGAATGAGTTGGAGAAGGAAATGGCAAACCACTGTTTCTTTAGCAAGAAAACACCAAATGGGGTTGTGAAGTCAGACACAAATGAAAGAACTCAACAACCACACACATATGTGTATGTGTAGAGGTTTTTAAACTCTTTATTTAACAGGTATTGAATTAAGCCAAACCCCATTTCCTGACTATACCAGACTAGACATTCTGATACCATTGGAAAGATGGTATATAAGACTACAAAATAAACCAGGAGCAGGAAACTATGAAAGAAGCAATTGTGAATGAATGGTTTATTCGCTAATTTGTTTGTGTAGTTTCTTCCATTAAGTCAAGCCTCCTTAAAGGAAGGAATCATGTCTCTCCTTTATCATGTAATCCAAGAACATAGACTTGTAGCAGTGTTTTCTATAAAAGCTGTCCCAGAACACATGACCCCAATTCCCTCCAGCGGCTGGTCTGAAACATTCTATCCCTTAGCAACCGCACAACTCAGCCAGTAGTCTAATATCTCTCTATCAACCTGACTCTGTAGCCTGAGCCCATCTTGTTCATTTGCTGCCAAGGGGTGACTGATACCCAAAGGACAAATACTGACATCTTAAAGGCTAAGGAAAGCAAATGCCCAATCCTGCAGATGGAGAAGACCAGATCAGGAGCAACTGTGTCCACAGCTGGAGAAATAGAGAAGTCTATCTTGTAGAGACACAAGAGATTTGGACAAGGGTCTGGACTTGGTTTGAGGACCTGGAAGAGGAAATGAGTTAGGATCACAGTATATTTGGAAGATCATGCTTTCAGTCAGCCTAGGAGGCTCACAACAGCCAAAGTCTAACTTTTTGACACCAATATTTCTTTTTTTAAAAAAATATTTGCAAGACAATGGGGTTAAGTGACTGTCCAAGGTTACCCAGCTAAGTAAGTATTAAGTATCTAAGGCCAATTTGAACTCAAGTCCTCCTAACTCCAAGGTCAGTGCTCTATCCACTGTGACACCTAGCTGCCCCGTCATCAATATTTCTCTAGTGATGGATGCTACCCAGTTTGTGAATCACATCGGGACCATCTCAAGAATCAAAATTGTAGATGATCTTAGTAGAGGAGTTCATAGTCTCAGGTCTCTGAACGAGGGAGAGGAGAGACACAAAGACAGAATGGAGAGAGACAGACAGATACAAACAGACAGGCACAAAGACAGACAGGAATCTATGCTTAAAAAAAATTATGTGTGTCTGTATATAATGTGTGTATACATGTATTCTGTGTGAGTATATATGCATAAACATGTAGATATAACTATTTCAATACAATTGAGAGAGGTTTTTCAACATAATTAGGCTTTTTATAGTCATATATTTTATTTTATGAACAAAATTCTTTTACTAGATCTGATCCCTAATTTTTCCTTTTATATTTTTATTTAATTTTTCTCAATTATATTTCCAATTTTTTTCCCAGTTTCCCAATTTTTCCCCCTCACAAAAGGTAGTTTCTACATTCATTTGTCTTGTTTTTGGAAGGCAATGGGGTAACTTACTCACACAGCTAGATAATTATTAAGTGTCTGAGGTCACATTTGAACTCAGATCTTTATGACTCCAGGGCCAGTGGTCTATCCACTGTACCACCCAGCTGCCCTTCAACATTCATTTTTTATAAAATTTTGAGTTCTACATTTTTTCTTTTTTTCTCTTAAGGAGCTTAAATTCTTTTATTTTTAAAATTTTAAAAATATTTTATTTGTTTTTCTAACTACATGCAATGTTAGTTTTTAACCAATCTTTTTTTTGCAAAAATTTTTACAATTTTTCTCCCTCCTCCTTCCCCTGACAGAAAGCAATCTGATATAGTTTCTATATTTATAACCATTATGCACATAATTCTGAAAATGGGTCCTAGCCTTCTCCAGACTGCCTAAGAGATCCATAACATGAATTAACATTAAGAATCTGTGTGGATAGACCATTGTCCCTGGAGTCAGGAAGACCCAAGTTCAAATCAGACATGATACTTACTAGCCAATTTAACCCCATTGCCAAAAAAAAATCTCTTTCCTATGACAGTGAAAAGATATATGGCAGATGGAAGTGAATACCATCATCATCAATCATAGCTGAATGAGTATGTAGCTGCTGCTTTGTCCAAACTGAACTGGATGTTCTATCATTGAAGATAAGTAGGTAAAGAGATTCATGGAAGATCGACTTCAGTGCACTATCACAAAAAACATATACTGGGATTAATTAGAAAGAGTTTTATCATTCCCTCTAGGTCATAGCAAAGTAAAAAGAATATTGCTCTTCAGTCAGTCCCTTAAGTCAAGTTCTCTGAAGAATGGCAGGGATGAATTGGACCCCTATAGTACAACTTTAGATTTAAACTGAATTTCCAAACATAGGACTTGGATTCCAGTCCTGACCATTCTGATTACTACCTGTTTCTCCTTGGGCAAATCCCAAAACTTCTCTGGTTGTGTCCTTATCTGTATGATGAAGATTGGATTAAGTTGTAATAATGAGATTCTTGTATCTCTACAAATATCAAGATGAAAGCATAGTAAAAGCATGAGGGACTAGGAAATCTCTCCTAAATGATTTTCTATAGAAGACCAATTATCTATAGTCATACAATTAACTGAAAAGTGTATAAAATATGAATCTGTTTTATTTATTGGTTACAACAATAATAACAAATACTGACTATGGAGAAAAATGAAACCTTCTTGGTTCTTCTCCAAAAAAGATGTTATAATACAAATTTTGGCTCCGCTAACTATGTGATCATGAACAAATCATTTAACCTTTGTAGGACTTAGTTTCCTTATCTGTAAAATGAAAGAACTGGACTAGAAAACCTTTCAGATCTTTCCCGACACTATATCATTAATCTTATCACATTCTACTGTCTGATTCTAAGATCTTTGATCATCAACTTAGACTTCCAGAAACTGTAGACTGCTGCACTTTTACCATATGCAAAGTTGTTATTCAAGCACCCAAAAGATTTAATAGATGTCTGGGCGTGGTGACCCACACCTACAAAACCTGATGCCATGGAAGCTGAATCTGGTGGGGCCTGTAAGCCTGGGGGCTCTGAGCAGCAGCGGGTTAGCTGATGGAGTTTCTGAACTAAGTTTGACAATAATAGAGTGAGCTGTATGGGGTTCTTCTGGGCTCCCGGGCTTCCTGAGGAGGGGTGAATCGACCCAGGTAGGAAATAGAGCAAGTTAAAGAACCCATGATGATCACAATGGAACTGGGTCTCTGAGTAACTCTTACACTGCCAGCCCATGCATGATAAACTCCATTTAATATATATTTACACATACATATAGATACATATTTATATAAATATATATGCATAATATTTTAAAAGAAATAGATATTTTATCCCTCTTGTTAATTTTGAATTAAAGAACAGAAAGGAGCTTTGCATGGATCTGTGTCAATGTGTATAATCAGAAGTATGCTGGGCCTACTTATACTAGCTCTGAAGGGCTTATTTTAAAATATTCAATGTAAGCATTTTACACCCCAGAAATGGACAAATGCTTACAGGACTTTGCTTTATCGCTGTGCTTATTGCTTTATTAGTGGTTTCTTGAAACTACTAGACCGGAGGTTTCAAACTCAAATCATAATGATCCCTGTAGCCACAGGGCTCCTTAAGAAACAATATAGCATTATTTATACTTTATTATATTTTAATACATTCTGTTAAATATTTCCCAGTTACATTTTAGTCTGATTCAGTTGGGGGGGGGGGCGTGTTATAGGCCAAATGCAGCCCTCTGGTCTTGTTTGACACTTCTGGTTTAGACTTAAGTGATGTAGAAAATATTAACAATATAGACCAAGCCTGAGAGTGTATCATGGCTATAGCTTCCCTCCCCGCCCCCAACCAGACCCAATTGTTAAAGTCACACACACACACACACACACACACACACACACACACACACACACACACAGAGAGAGAGAAACACAGAACACACATTTTCCTCTTCTGAACCAGGAGGAGAGAGACTGGAGTAGATGACCTTTAAGAGCCTGTCTCCTAGAACAATGAAATGCACCATGTGCTACATTGGAACCCAAAGAGATTAAGAAGCAAGAGAAGGATTAGATCAGATTCCTCTTAGTGATTTTATTGAGGACTGCTCAGAAGGCAAGGAGGGGCTGTGATCTTTACCCTTGCTGTGTTGATTCATCTCAGAGTGGTGCAATAGTCACAGTGCTGAATCTGGATTAAAATAACATTTCTGGGGGTAGCTAGGTGGCGCAGTGGATAAAGCACCAGCCCTGGAGTCAGGAGTACCTGAGTTCAAATCCGGTCTCAGACGCTTAATAATTACCTGGCTGTGTGGCTTTGGGCAAGCCACTTAACTCCATTTGCCTTGCAAAAACCTAAAAAAAAGATAACATTTCTGTCACCTATTAACTGTATGATCCTGTACATGCTGTAACTTTCTGGGCCCCAATTTCCCCATTTTTATGTTTTGTTTTGTTTTTTTTTTAAAAAAGGGAAGCGAAAAAGGATGGACTAGATTAGTGAGTGGCTTCAAACTCAAATGAAAATAGATCCCTGCAGGTACATATTACCTGAGAAAACCACAAATTAACATTATCTGTGTTGTAGTATTTTTTTTTTTAACATTTCCCAAATTATATTTTAATCTGGTTCTGGTTGTACAATCTTCAGGGGAGAGTTTGATATCTTTGGATGAAATAACTTCTAAGGTCCTTCTAAATCTATGATCCGACTAACTGAACCCATAAACTTGGAACGCTATGATTACTTAGGTTAGTACTTCATGGTAGATTTGACTCCATGAATCTAGGTACCTTTCTGCACATTACTTCTCACATCACTGCCACTTACTCTGTGTCCCATAGAAACAGCTACCCCACATTCAAAGCGTTATTCCAGATCCACACCAAGTAAAATAAGAGCTGGCAAGACATCGGGTTTCACATAGAACTGTCCCAGTTCATTCCTGGCCAAAAATATAAAAAGCGTCCATTCAGCAAGACTAACAGTCAGCTCTCATTGGATCCAATGAACCCACCCACCCTTAACAAATTGCCAGTTCAGTGGCTTACACACATTCCATTTTGTCTTAATAAAATCTGTTGTGCTCTGGCTGGAGGCCATGTACACACAAACATGTTTTGCTTCCGTGCAACATGTCCCAAGATTTATATTTACAATGAAACCACCCCTAAGGACCCCACCTCCAATGGGAACTCCCTGACTCTCACAAGTCAGTCCTCAGGTTCCCTATTTGACTTAATAAAGATGAAACTCACCCAAATTAACCTGTCCTTTTTTAGGGATGGTTTAATTATTCTGTGTAAACACGTGTGAAAAGATTCAAATAGGAGGAGTGACCATTTCATAGAAAAGTGACTCTCAAATGTTTTGGGGGGTTTTTGCACCCTATTCAATGAGATGAGAAATCACACCATACTATGGGAGAGTCGGGGAACTTGGCCTTGTGATCACAACTGTTAAGTTCCATATGTTTGTTTCATCTGTAGCACAGCTCTCTCTTTAAGGCTCACAAAACTTAAGAGAAGACAAAAACTCTCAGTTAATTAAACTCAATGGCACCTTTTGGATTAGCTGCCTTTAAAAAGAATGGTTGTCCACCACAAAGATTAGCTAATTTCCCCTGGTGCTGAGCTACTAGGAATGATATTTGGGCATGAGAGGTAGAAGAGTCAGAAGATTATTCTCTTCTATCCTTCCATTCATAATGAGCCCTACAAAAAAGGCCAGGTTATTCTAGATTTGTGAGAGTTCAGTGTTTACCACTCTTAAATGTTTCCTAAATTGTTCTTCATGACCCTACCACTATGCCATATAGAAATGGTTTTCTTTATCTGTGAACCACTGATCTGGGAAATGTTGAACATCTGGCCATAGCAGCAGCATTAATAACCAGAGGGGTCCTGGTTAAAGAACCTGCCTGATCTAGACCCTCTTGATATCCAGTGGGGAAGGGAAATACTTCCTGACTCTGATGGCTAAAGAAAGCTCCTTTGCTAATACAGTACCTTCTGTAGATTCCAGATGGAGCATAACCAAGCCTAGCTAGCTGCCACAAATAGATGACATTCCAAATGAAGAAAGTACAACTAGCTGGGGTCAAGTCAGTGTTGTGTTTGTTGGAGGTGTTTCCAATAGCTCTCTGGAATATACCTGGATTAATTGGCATTGCAACAACTAAACATTGCAGCTGTCATACAAAAGACCCAATATTTCCTTCCTCACCCTCCAGTGGTAGGGGTTTCACTCTTCCTTGATATCAACTCTTGGCCCTTACTAAAACGCAGTCAAATACCAAACATTTGGGCTCTGACCTAGTAGACTATAAGTAGACAGATGTGATTATATAACACTGATTCACATCAGCAGGTCCAACTTTAACCAAGCCATGCCCAGGAAAAAACAGAACTACATGCTAAATAATAATTAAAACTAGACAAACCAGTCCTGCTGGTCTCCCAGACTTGGGTGCAAAGAAACTTCAGAGAGACAACAAATGGAGTCTGTAAGATTAGAGGTTCACATTTCTCAACCATGCCCATTTAACCACAAGGTTGAATTCAATTAGTTCTGTTATTCCCCAACATTTACTCATATATGATAGTCTGTTCACTCGTCCCTTTTGTATAGATAGGAAATCACCAAGGAGGAGCTTGATAATTTTTTTCAAGTAATTGAATGAAACAGCCAAGACACAAGTTGACTCAGATACTTAAAATGGGAAGAGACTCTAAGAATTCATCTAATCCAAAATCTCCCCACCTTACTCAAGCTCCTCTATATCATGCCTAACATATAGCTACCCATGCTCTATTTGGATATTTCCAGTGACAAGAGCTCACTACTTGAGGCAGCCCCTTCATTTCATTGCTGGCTAACTCTTGTTTTCAGTTAATAAGCTCTTATTATTTGTCCCTATATTGAGAAGAAATTTGTTTTCTTGTCATTTCTATTTATTTACTGATCCTAGTTCTAGCTACATAGTTCCTTAGGCTCCCAACCTACTCTAAGCTAACTCCAACTGATTTCCTTGAAATGAGTTTTGGGAGCAATCTATCTACTGTGACATGGTTCCAGTTCATTGGGTCAGATAACTATGGAAACTTTCTATAAAAACTAAACACCAATTATTTCCCTTACCTTTGAATGCTCCAGAACCTTCCGCACCATTCATCACCACCAACTGCAAAAGTGAACATCCTCAAAGAAATTAAGAAAACTTTGGCTTCGTTGTGAATAAACAGTTTGGAGATTGAAAAAAAAAAGTCAGAAAAGAACTTGGAATCAGCATCTTTGAGATCACACTGTGCTTTCACCTAGGTCAATTTCCTGTGCTAATGGGAAGAGGCGGATGAGACCTTCCTAAAAGTCTTTCGATGACCTGTCAAAATGACAAGCACCATTTATTCTTAATTGAATCACGATCTTTCATAATTATGACAGTGGGAGGATTCCATTAAGTGCAGTAAAGATCCTGCTTGGAGTTGGTCATGGGGACAAAATCCACCTGAGCCCTTATCTCCTATAATTACTGATGTACAAATCTCAAGGAAGTGCAAAAGGAAGAAGGTTCCAAGCAGAAGGAATAAGTTCAAAGTATACTCTGACTCTCAATCCATAGAAAATACATGTGGGGAAAGGGAGGGAATAAGTGTTTAATAAGTATTTATGTGCCAGATACTATGCTAAGTGCTTTATGAATATAATGTAATTTGAAAAGTATTATTCTTAATATTCCCATTTTACAGGTGAGGAAACTAAAACTCAGAGAGTTTAATGACTTTCCTAGTTTAATGACAATGTCTGAGATCAAATTTGAACTCAGGATTTCCTAACTCTAGGCTTAACACTCTATCCACTGTACCACTTAGGTGCAAACCTATATTCGGAATTAAGAGAACTCTGTACAAAAAATCCAAACTCACAACTCAAACTAATTAGAGAATGATTTTCAATACAAAAAACATTAACCTCTTAAACAATTTAATGTAATATTCTTTTAAATAACAAACTTTGATGAATTTAAAATATACTATATAAAAAAATTTTCAGGCTCTCTTCTAATACTCAAAATAAAATATAACTACATTTCAATGTCAAGAGAATTTTATATTATATTTCATGATTGTAGGGATAAGGCACCATTAACATAATTAAATGAATTCTGATCTTGGTGTCAGAAGACCTAAGCTCTCCTTGCCTTTGATATTTATTAGCTATGTAATCTGGGATAAGCCACTCTTCCTTATTGAGCCTTGTTCATCTATAAAATGGACATAATAATATTTACATTCCTTTCCCATCAGATTGTTATGAGGAAAGCTTTTGGTGAAACTTAAATGTAAACATGTATGTAATATCAAATGGGTCACATGAGCTAAACCTTTTAAGCACTTTTCAAAGATCATTCTCATTCATTCTGTTTTTCTCAACACCAATGCTGATGGAGATGGTTGTCTCTAAAGAGAGGGTGTAGGAAGTCAGACCCACTCAGAGCAAACAATTCTGACCTCCTCCAAGAAGCTTCATCACCAATGGCTGCCTTCCAAACATGAACTCTTTTCAATTTTCTGAGCACCTATCAGCAGGGGTGACTGTTTAGGGGTATAGAAGTCAGCCTTCTTGGACCCTTGAGTTTGCATGTCCTTTTTTCCCTGTCCATAAATGATTGAAAATTCATCAGGCAGCTCTAAGCAGTGTTTCCAACTCTTTCTGTGAGAGACCAGACTTCCAAGTTCTAATTACGGAAAAGATTTTATCATTTAGAGAGATGAAATGGGGTCTTTGTTGCCATTCGTTTCTCAAAACAAAATCTTTAATAAAGAATTTAGTACCATAGAATTGCCCAGAATTTCCCTGTTCCTTAACTCTAACTGTAAATTAGAAAACTGTAGGAAAAAATTTAACATCACTGTGGGAAAAGGAAGTCCTGTCTTTCCTCTGTGTTCTTGCTTTAGTTGGCTGATAAGTCTCTTTGCTAGCAATGTTGGGAAGTCCACTGGACATGAAAAGGTTCTCCTCTCTCAGAATCCTTCTTTCACCCCATCATCCTTTGCTCCAGAAATACTTGAAAAAAAAAATCTAAGAAAGCCAGAGTGGGGAAGGGAAAATCAATAATGGCCTTGGTTTTCTGAGATTTCAGTGAAGATTCTGAAGATTAAAATGGAGATCTTCTTAGGACATATTATAAAGTGCACTGATGTGAATCATATGGATGAAGCATCTCCAGAAACTTGGGAAATAGATAACATGGAGTGCTGCCTCCTATCACCAATCCTATACTTCTGCAAGAAGATAACCTAATTGTTTTGAGAGGCCCAGCTCTAAAAATACAAAGGTGTCTTCTCTAACCAGGCAAGTTTTAAGCAAGGCGTTTGTGAGTCAAAATGTAATAGTAGTGATAGTGTTGCAAACTGTCATGTCTGGGAAACCAAGGAAAGAATATGATAGGAGTATTTGGGAAAAGTGATAAGAAAGTGAACATAATCGTGTCTTTTCTCAACCTTTTTCCTAAAGTTAGACAGAGGTGTTATTTGATTGTGAACTAATTTTAACTAGTTTATACCAAAGAACCATTCCTTTTTGATGGTGATGGAGGCAGAGATGGGGAGGTGGAATGAGAAGTGGACAGTTCTTTCTTTTCCAACAACAGTAAGATCAAAGCTGGGCTTGATTTTTTGAGCTGAGAGAGCTAGAATCATGAGAATCTAACCATGGCCTCTCCTTTCCTACCCAGATCAAGGAAATAACATGACTTGACAGTTCTCAGGAAGGTTAGCACTGGGTACAACATTACGCTCCTATGAGAAAACTGAACCAAAGCCAGTCATTATGACTTGTCACTGGACTGTGAAGACTGGAGGAGAGAGTAAGGCTGATGACTTTGCCAACCCTGTCTCGCTTAAATCCAGTTCACCTCCATGTCAAGATATCACCTTCCTGGTGTCATTGGTCCTCTTTCAGAATGAAGGACAAACAATAACTTCATGTTGTAGAGTCCCTTTCCTGGACTCATATGTTGAGTCCCACTTCTGGACTCCCACAATCTCCTCAGGTGAGTCTTGGAGGGGCGGGAGACAGGGATTACAAAGGAGACAAGTATTCCATCAAGATATCCAAGGGCTCCAAGTGCTACCCTTTTTTTTTAACAAAATTCCAGTGCTTAAATATCCTTCCCAGATCCTAATCCACTCCCACTCCTGTGGCACTTAGTAAGATAAGATTCTGGTGTTCAAGGATACCAGATGAAGATAATTCACAATGCTCCCATACACAATGGCTCCCAACACATGTGGAACAGTATGGCATGATGGATAAAGTGTACCTATGACATGTACTAGCTGTGTGGCCTTGGGCAATTCATTTAACCTCTCTGCAACTCATCTTTAAATAAGGTGGTTGGATTAAATTATCTTTAAAATCTATGTAGTTCTTACTTCACAGTGGTATTATCAGGCTTAAATGAGATAATGCATATAAAGCACTTTGCAAACCTTACAATATGATGTAACCATTAGTTATTATGCTCTACCCAGAAAGAAGTTCTTACCCACTACTTTAGTTCCAAGGTGGATAATTGAAATACTGTGCTTTTCTTTAAAGGGGAGGACAATTTGACTATTTTGAGGCAATTGTCATTCCTTTTTAGCATAAAGAGAGAATTTGTTTAACTTTTGGCACAAGCTTAGGAAAAGGATGTTTAGAAAAGGGTCTTTCCTGATCTGTAACACAATGTGATATTTATACAGGATAACCACATATTCCATATTTTCCATGGCAGTAGTAATTACAAAGGAATAACTAGATGGATAAACCACCAGATCTGGAGTTAGGAGATCTGAGTTCAAATCCAGCCTCAGTTACTTACTAGCTGTTTAACCCTGGTCATTTAACTTCATTTGCCTCAGTTCCTCATCTGTAAAATGTTAGAGGGAAAAAAATGGTGAACCATTCCAGTATCATTGCCACGAAGACCCCAAAAGAGAACATGAATAGTCAAACAAAGCTAAAAACAATTAAATAACAATTAATTGCCAAGTATTGATTGACTTGTAATAGGAAGTTTAAAAAATTACTTTATCAATTCATGAATCCTTTTTTTGGAAAGTATGGTGGCTCTAGACTTTCAGGTAACATGGCTTTAAAAAGACATCAATACCATCACCATTCTAAAGAGTTACCTCGAGTTTGGTTAACCTTCCTTGTATCAATTTTCTAAGCTATATGCATGTGAGAAGAGGAGGAGAAGAAAGGTGATCATTAGGACACTCTTGATCAATTTGATTTCTCTCCTGTGACGTTGATGTAATCACAAAAATGTGACAAATAACTGGCAGCAAGGCACTAAAATAAATCACTGTCTATATTTTGTTACCCCTTCATAGCATATGAAGTATTCCTTAATAGCATAGCTATTGGACTAGTCAAAGCCAGGCTGAGCTTCTGAGCAGTCTTTGAAAGGCTAGACAGATTGACCAACCATAGCTCAAGAGGACTGATAATGAAGTAAACTGCCCGCTCCCTGACAGATAGACCCATAGACTCAGTTGAGAAAGAATACATGGGTTTTGGGACATGGCCAATTGTGTGAGTTGGTTTTTGCCTGACTTTCTGTTTTTGTTATAAGCTTTATTTTTCTTTTTATAATTGATCAGGCTGGGGGGGGGAGGTAGATTTGGTGGCAACAGGGGCAAGTGATAATGTAATTTCCCTAAAAGAAAACCAAGAAAAGAGGGGCATTGAAACATCAAAAAGAAAAGCAAAGAAAAGAACAGAAGAAAATTCAAAGGAAATACATAGAAGCAGTAGGATTTAGAAAGTAGCATTGCAGTTGAATTTAAATAAGATAATGTAAATGATTAATTACTATTTATTATTATTAGTGGAGTTTTAAACTTTTAATAACAAAGCTACACTAAAACTTTAAAATGTCCTACACAACTTTTAAAAAATGCAATCCATGTAAAATAAGGATTGACAGATTCATTTGTAATAGTTTGGGGGGGGGTAAATTCTATTGTGGGGGGGGTGTTTGGTAATTCTATTGTGAATAGATTTTTTCTTATAGTGTTTATGGTGTGGGTCTATAATGAAAATATTTGGGGCAGCTAGGTGGCGCAGTGGATAAAGCACCAGCCCTGGAGTCAGGAGTACCTGGGTTCAAATCCAGTCTCAGATACTTAATATTGACCTAGCTGTGTGGCCTTGGGCAAGCCACTTAACCCCATTTGCCTTGGAAAAAAACTTAAAAAAATATGAAGAAGTTATAATGAAAATATTTTTTAAGAAAGAAGAAAAAAATTTCATTAAAATTCAATAGAGAACTTTTTTTGGATATTACATATTTTTGTATTCTGTATTTCACAGATTTCTGTTTTCTTTTTCTTTGTCATTACTAGCATACTCTACAGTCAAATGAAATGATTGTAATGTTGCCAAAAATAAAAAATAAAAATAAAAATCAGGACACACTCTCTAGGAAGACAACAGTCAAGGAATGGGAATAGTGCCAGCAGTGGAGAAAGAACTTGGCTCTTAAGGGGAAATCAATTCTTTGTGCTTTGCCTTGCACTTCTACTCTAGGACCCCAGTTGTGAAGGGTATTCCTTTTCTCCTGCCCCCAACAATCCACACTGGTCACTGAATAGTGCGGAGTAGTTATTCCCCTAGTAGGAGTCACTGCCCCCAATACTGAGCTTACCCAAAGAGAATCAATCAATCAGACAGCTCTTAAGAACATGACCTTTGGCAACCCAAAAGAGAGTAAACCCTGGAAACTGAACCAAACTGTGGAGAGGGACAGACTCAAAATGTCCTACTGATGAGCCTGTCCAACAGAAATGCTGTAGCAATAAGGGAACCATGTGATGATACCTCAAGAAAAGAAAGGACATCAGATCTCTTTTGTACTGGCACTGTGAAAGAACTCTAGTATAGGTGTTTTCTACCCATTCCCTCTCTATGTATATGTTCACACATGTCACTGAAGCTATGTGTATTTGTTGGAAACATATATGCCCACAGATTTATGGGGAGGACATTCCAGAGGGGCAAAGGTATGTTTTTAGCTATTATTCTTAACATGCTATCTTAAATGATTTTATTTTGAATTAATTGTGTCTATTGACTGCCAACTAATGGTCAGCATACTGGTGGAAACTAGTATTAAACCTGGGTTAATAGTCCAACAGAATAAAATTGTACTCTGCCAAGTTGGGGATGTGGAGTAAGAGAATCTTAAACATTAGAGGTGAACTAAATATAAAATGAAGTGACTAGACTTGATGATTGTTAAGGTCCTTCACAGTTCTATATCTATGATCCTATGATCTTTCTAGGGCTCTGTTTCTTAATATAGAAAATAACAGGGTTGGACTGGGTTATCACATAGTTCCTTTCAACCATAATTCTTATGATCTTCTGAATCTTCATGGTGACACATGTAACTTGCCAATGTGTTAATGATTCTATGATCTCATAAATCCCCTTAAGGCTCAAATTGGGACCTGACTCTGACTTCTTATAAAGCAATTATGTGATGCAGTGAATAAAGTGGAGTGTCAGAAATATCTGAGTTCAGATCTGGCCTCAGATACTTATTAGCTTTGTGATTCTGAGTAAGTCATTTAATCCTGTTTGCCTCTGTTTCCTCATCTGTAAAATGAGCTAGAGGAAAAAATAGCAAACCACTCCAGTATCTCAGCCAAGAAAATCCCAAATGGGAACATAAAGAGCTAGACATGGACTGAAATGACACAACAAGAACCAGAGACCTGAGTTCAAATCCCATAGTGTGACCCTCCAGGTAAGTCACTTAGCCTCAGTTTCTTCAGCTATAAAATAAAAATCAAGATAGCTGGTATCTACTTCTCAGAACTCTTGTGAGCATCAAATGAGATAATAAAAGCTAGCTATTATTATTAGCTTTTAATTTACCTCATGCAATTCTGGCTCACATCATTCTATAAATCTTGCCTAGAAAATATAACTAATGACTTTCCTGTAACCTTTTAAATATTTCATTGCTACTTGAACACTGAGCTCCAATTCTGCAATCCATCATTATCACTATGACTAGGCCAACTCCTTTTCAGATCATATCTGTGACAAATGACCTTTTTTGTACCCACTTTTCCATGTAAGTCATCATTGGCCACTGACCATCACCCTCACTGGATCTATCCATTGCCCTGCAGCACACCGCAGTTTTAATTCTTCAGGGATTATCATGTTCTATGATTTTCCATGATTTTAGGAGAGTATTGAAATTAGAGAGATGGTGTGTGTGTGTGTGTGTGTGTGTGTGTGTGTACAGGAGTTTGGGATCAATCAGCCAATCAATATTTATTAATGCTTACTATGGACCAGGCAGGCTTAGAATCAAGAAGATGAGTTCAAATCTGACCTTAGAAACTTACTAGCTCTATGACTCTGGGCAAGTCATTTAATCTTGTCTGCCTCAGTTTCCTCATCTCTTTTATGAGTTGGAGAAGTAAATGGCAAATTGATTCAGTATCTTTGCCAAGAAAAGCCCAAAAGGGGCTATGAAGGGTTGTACATGACTGATTGAATTGATTAACAAGATATGCTGAAATATTGCAAATGATATATAATTTCCTCTAATCATATACAGTCAGCTCTCCTTTTCTTTAATTCTTGGCCATCAATTCTGATGCAACTTGATATCAAAAAATAAATATCAAACATGTCAAGGAGAACAAAACTTCTGCTACTAAGAAAACATGAACTTACAAGAAAAACTATTATTTAATAATTATCGCTATTGTATCACTTGACTTAGTTGAACCCTAAATGCCTACTTTATTTCCTCCTCCCCCAGTCCCAACTCTGGTGCCACCCCCTTTTCCTCCAAACCAGAGGTCTTAACCTTTCTCCTGCCATGTACCCTTTGGTAGTCTAGTGAAGCCTGTGATTCTAGTACTAGAATGATATTTTTATTTGCATAAAATAAAATATATATAGGTTTAAAAAGGAAACAAATTATATTAAATAAATGCCCTATTCAGGTTCACAAACTCCTTGAAATCTATCCCCAGGTTAAGAACTGATGTTCTAAGCATAGTCAATAATAATTTTGGACTTCCAGTTCAGGAGGACAGAAATCAAATCATAACATAACTAGTCTGGGGCAAATGGGGCTTTTCTCCAAATACTGACAAGTGGGATGTGCTTCTTACCTAAAGTAATCATCCTCTCTGAGATTTTTGCCCCTGTTTGTGCCAAGCCCCTCACTGAACCATATAGCCAGCAGACACAACCATCATCAGTCTCTTATCCCCTTTCCTTGTAAGTAATAGTCCTCTCACCAGAACCAACTTTGTCTCTCAGCTCCCATAAAGTTATTGACAAAATTATCTAAGGGATGGGCCCTCAACTAATGTGACTTCACTCAGGAAAGGATTAATCCCAGCCTCCAACACCATTTTCCTCCTTCCCAAATAGAGTTTGCTTTTGAGATGGAACCTCACTCTATGCAATCAGTTCTTGTTGCCTGACCTTTGCTGTCAAAGAGAATCAATGACATTACAAGGATGATCTGGACTTGAATGTGAATTGGATTTGCTGTTGCCCAATCTCTCTCACTCCTGCATAGTCATAGGAAGTCCAGTGGCAAGACAAAAGTCAGGAAGACTGGCCATGACCTGGGATTGAGTGACTCTTCTAAATTAAGGAATCATTAAGTAGTTCCATCTGAAACAATGGGCTGGTCCAGAAAATTAACTGACTCCTTTAAAATTATCATTTTTCTTTAAAAGTCTGTTTATTTTCAGAACTGTATTTCAAGAAATCATAAATAAAAAGTACACAGGATAAAAAAATAAATCATCCCATCTTTTAGGGAAAAAAATCTAGCCCCCAAATATCTTACAAAATATAAGCAATCAAAAATATATTCCTATGGAAAGAGTACCCACATGTAAGGATATGGTGCTCTAAGTGAAGAGAGGGACCATATGTGATGAGGGGCTATAGTTGTGTAAGGCTGCAAGGGAGACAGAATAAATATCTCCAGCCTCACCTTCCTCCACAATTCTCCAAAACACACTTTCATTCCTGACAGATGGTTTTTTGATTTTTTTCAGAGCTAGTTCTGGGGTCTACAAGCCCTTACTTCTTCCAAGGTGGCATGATGTGAGAAAAGGTGTGGTCACCACTCTCCTGGTCTGTGTTCTAAGAAGTAACCACAAGCATTCTCCTGTGACCAGAGTCCCTAGACCCCACTTATACAATGTGGATAATAATAGCAGCTACTTTCCACACTGCCATTATCAAAACTCTGCTTGAGAATGGCTAAAGGCAGAACTCCAATATCTTTTTTTTCCCTCTCCAATATCTTTAAACAAAACTTATCTCAAATAATCATCTGAGAGGCCAAGAAAGCCAGGAAAGATAGGAGGTAGAGGTGAGGAGAGAGACCATTCCAAACATAGGAAAAGTCAGATGTGACTTTAAGGTGAAATAAGATGTTAGGGATGATTTTAGAATAGAACTTTGGGGTTTGGGGTTTCAGTTGAAGGGTCTGGGAATAAAGGAGAGGGCAGTGAGAGACAGACAATGGGGTTTGAATAATGCTAGGCAGGAGTTGGAAATCACTGGGATAAAATGAATATGATTGAATGGAAGTTTTTACTCACTCACAAAAAGAGTTCTGTTGAGTTAACAACAATAATAGACATAGGACCCCAAGGTGGAGTCCTCTCAGAGTATTAGGCAGATTTCTGGAAAAGTTCCATAAAGTAAATTTGTGTGGGCTGAGTTATTTCCCAAACAAGAGAGTTCCCTTCTTGGTATGGAAAACAGATGTAAATTATTAGCCTCCAGCTTCCCCTTTTCATTCATTTTAATTCAGATTTTTATCAGGGTTCCTCTATCTAGGATCATGGAATGCTGGAGCTAGAGGCTTAGCTCTCCTTATTCTTTCTACACACCTCCTATTACAGATAAAGAAACTCAGACCCAGAGGTAGGAAGTGCCTTGATCAAAAACATAATTATTGTATCATGCACCTCTCAGAGAGTTCCTACCTGTAGCCATCCAACAGAGGCTTCCAGAAATGTGATGAGAAGGACAAATAGTGATTTTTTGCAAAATATTAAGGTGATATTACTATTGCACTTAAATGTTCTGTGTGTCGACTTTGTGCTGGTTATTATGCCCTCTTGGACTAACTTCCCCAGCTAAAGGAGCTATTTATTTTCTAAATGCATAAATAAAATAGGAGGATTTAAATTTCTATTAGCTCAGCTATTCAGCTAATAACTCAAGCCAGAGGCAGATTAAAGCCTTCTAAGGTCTCTGGCCATTAAGAGATCCTTCTTCAGTCTTAGTAATATTTTTTTAAATACTGAATTTTTAAAAAATAAGCATTTAAAAATGGAAAACAAGCTTGTTACTTTTTATAAATATCTAATGTTCTTATATGTACACGTTCTTATATGAACATCAGATATGAAAAAGGGTTTTAGAGGTTACTTATCCCAAAATGGAACCAAACAAAAACTAACTCATAATAATTTATCTGTCACTGGGTTCTTGAAGGCCATACAAGCAAAATATTATAATGGTGGCAAAAGCCTGCATTTCTGTAGCATTTGAAGATTTGCAAAACACTCTACAGATATTATTTCATTTGATCCTCACCCCAGGAGAGTGGGTGATTTTGTCATTTTTATTGTACAGAGGACAAAACTGAGGTTGAAAGAGGTGACTTGCCGAGAATCACACAACTAGAAAGTGAGGCAGGATTTGAACTCAGCAGATAGAGGGTTGGCCCTGGATTCAGAAGGAAGTAAGTTCAGTATGACTTTAGATACTGTGAGACCATGGGCAAGTCATTTAACCCTCTTTGCCTCAGTTTCCTCATCTGTGAAATGAACTAGAGAAGGAAATGTCAAACCACTCCAGTATCTCTGCCAAGAGAACCCCAAAAGGGGCCATGAAGAGTCACACATGACTGAAAACAACTCAACAATTCTTTTTTTAATTGAATTTTATTTTTCCAATTATGTTATGAAAGTTTTTCAATGTTCAACAACTTGCATATTTACAATTTTCCACCAATCTCCTTTTTCTCCCCCTTCCCCTTAGCAGTGAACAGTCTGGTAAAAGTTGTATGTGCACATTTGTGTTTAACATGTTTACATATTAGTCATTCTGTTTATGAGGAATTAGGACTAAGGGAAAATAAAGAAAACTGGGATAGGAAGGAAAAACATAAGAGACATTTTTTAAAAAGTGAACATAATGTTCATTCAAATTCTGTGGTTTTTTTGGTTTTGTTTTGTCCCCCCCCCCCCCTCATGTGGATGGCATTATTCATAACAGGTCTCCCAGGGTTGTCCTAGATCACTGAACTGTTGAGAGGAGCTGCATCCATCATAGTTGATCAACTCACAATACCATTTCAACAACGATTTACTGACTCCAAGTCTTGGGTTCTATCCATGATACCAGCTCCTTAGTCTGGCATTTTGCACAATACTGGAAAGCTTTGAGTATTGGTCAAAGGAGATAACCTGCATGACTCTAGTCTGAAGATCAAACTAAGCTGAAAGAAACTCATTGCCAAGTTGACCAAATGGGGAATTTTTTGGTCACGAAAACCCAAAAATCATCTTCTGAGTTTCAGAATAGGTGTGATCCATTCTGGCCAAAGGAATACCTCCATGGATGAAATTATAAAATTTATGTTTTGAAGTATTAAATTTATACCTTAAAATTAAAATAATTAAGAATAAACTAAATTATTATATTTTCAGACATTAAAATGTGCAAGGGGCAGCTAGGTTGTGCAGTGGATAGATCATCAGCCCTGGAGTCAGGAAGACCTAAGTTCAAATCTGTCCTCAGACACTTAATTACCTAGCTGTATGACCTTGGGCAAGTCACTTAACTCCATTGCATTACAAAAAAAAACATTTTAAAATTAAAAGAAAAAATAAGATTTGCAAAATTGTAAATGTTGCATATTTTAGAACTTGTAAAATGGCATCCAAATTTATTTTAAAATTTAAATTTCTAGTTAAAATCAAAGGAAGGGGGGAGCTGACAAGCACTAAATGAAATAAAAAACCCTGACATTCTTGTGCTTCCCTTCAAAATAACACAAGAATAATGCTCTCATGTATTAACAGTAACAAGACAGAGAAATGGAAAAATATAAAAGTATATAAGATTAGTTCATTAGGCGATAATGGGCTTAGTATTAGGAAGTCATGGCACATTTGATCCAGTTCATATGTGATTACTTTGACTATAAAATTGCACAAAACCATGACTTAAATGCATGTGAATATTGTATTATTTTTATTTCCTACTATAAATTTCAAAGAAAAACTTTTTAAGTGTGTTTAGGTTTAAAAAAAATGCCTACAGAGGGGGTGGAGCCAAGATGGTGGCATGAGAACAGTTTTTTCCTAGGAACTCTCTCAAAAATATTCCAAAAACCTTAAAATTATGGCTCTAACTAAATTTTCGAGACAAAGAACCCACAGAAAGATCCAGTGAGGCAATTCTCCGGCCCAAGGTGGCCTAGAAAATTGTGGGAAAACCAGAATTCCAGATTCTATGGGGGTGGAGGGGGCAACAGCACAACCAGGATTATCGCACTAAGCAAAGTAGCTCCAGTCTTCCTGGAACAGCCCACTGGGCACCTAGGCACCTGAGTCCCAGGGAGTCCAGTAGCAGAAGCAATTTCCTGACCCAGCATCCAGAGAACACCAAGTACAACTTGGAAGATCAGCGGGGAAACTTCTGCCAGAGTGAGTGGGAGTCAGCATGACCCCCAGCACAGCCGCAGCCACCAGCATAGCTTCGGCCCTCAGTGTAGCTCAGATCCCAGGAAATGGAAGGAGGTGCAAAGAGCCACCCAACAGCTGCTTGCAGAGTGCTCAGCTCACTGAAGGTAAGGGGTCGGGGGAGACTGTCGAGGTTTCACCTCTGGCCCTGGGACAGAACTCTTGTGTTTTGTCCATATTCAGACCCTGGTTGCAGTCTGGGAGCCCCCTATTACCATTCACAGACCAGAGCACAGGCAGGAAAGCAGTCAGAGCCTCACATACTAAGGTCCTTGCAGGGGTTTCCCAATAATACTCAAAAGCTCAGGAAGCACCCCAAATCAGACACAAGCAGGGGAAATAAGTAAACAGAAAAAAAAAAAGAATTTGACCATAGACAATTACTTTAGTCACATGGAGGACCAAAACATTCAATCAGAAGATGAGAAAGTTCCAGCTTCTGCATCTAAATCCTCCAAGAAATATAGAAGTTGGTCTCAGGCTATTTTAGAGCTCAAAAAAAGATTTTGAAAATCAAATAAGGGAGGTAGAGGTGAAAATTGGGAAGAGTAATGAGGAAGATGCAGGAAAAACATGAAAACCAAGTCAACAGCCTAGCGAAGGAGATCCAAAAAAATACTGAGGAAAATAACATACTAAGAACTAGTTTAGGTCAAATGGAAAAAAACAGTTCAAAAAGTTAATGAGAAGAAAAATACCTTAAAAATTCCTTAAAAAGCAGAATTGGACAGATGGAAAAAGAGATAAGAAAGCTCTCTGAAGAAAACAAATCCTTCAAATGTAGAATAGAGTTAAAGGAAGCTGATGACTTTGCAAGGAATCAAGACACAATAAAATAATATCAAAAGAATGAAAAACTAGAAGAAAATGTGAAATATCTTATTGAAAAACAAACAGATCTGGAAAACAGATCGAGAAGAGACAATTTAAAAGTTATTGGGATACCTGAAAGTCATGATTAGGAAAAGAGCCTTGACTTCATTTTTTTTTTAGGTTTTTGCAAGGTAAACAGGGTTAAGTGGTTTTCCCAAGGCCACACAGCTAGGTAATTATTAAGTGTCTGAGACCGGATTTGAACCCAGGTACTCCTGACTCCAAGGCTGGTGCTTTATCCACTATGCCACCTAGCCACCCCTTGACTTCATTTTTAAAGAATTTCTACAGGAAAATTGTCCTGATATCCTAGAAGCAGAGGGCAAAATAAAAATGGAGAGAATTCACAGATCTCCTACTGAAAGAGATAAAAAAAAATAACTCCCAGGGATATTATAACCAAGTTCCAGAGCTCCCAAGTCAAAGAGAAAATACTACAAGTAGCAGAACAAAACAATTCAAATATTGTTGTGCTGCAGTCAGGATTATCCAGGATTTAGCAACATCTACAATAAGGGTTCATAGGGTTTGGAATATAATATTCCGGAAAAGAGCTTGGAATGTAACCAAGAATCAACTACCCAGCAAAACTGAACATCCTCTTTCAGGGGAAAAGATGGACTTTCAATGAAACAGGGGAATTTCAAACTTCCCTATTCAAACAACCAAAGCTGAACAGAAAGTTTGATCTCCAAGTACAGGACTCTGATGGAGCATAAAGAGGGTGGATGAGAAGGGTAAATTATGAGGGATTTAATGATGATGAACTGCATGTATTCCTACATGGGAAGATGATACAGATAATATTCATATGAACCTGCTCATTTATTATAGCATTTAGAAGGAGCTTTTATAGCTAAGACACAGGAGAGAGCTGAATTTGATATAATATATTTTTTAAATGAAGTCATGGGTGAAAAGGAAATGTACTGGGAGAAAGGAAAGGAGAGGTAGAATAGACTAAGATATTTCATGTAAAAGAGTCAAGAAATAGCTTTTGAAACAGTATGGGAGGGGAAAAGGTGAGGGAGCTTTATTCTTATTGGAAATGGCTCAGAAAGGAAACAACATATATACTTTTTTTTTTTGCAAGGCAAATGGGGTTAAGTGGCTTGTCCAAGGCCACATAGCTAGGTAATTATTAAGTGTCTGAGGCCGGATTTGAACTCAGGTACTCCTGATTCCAGGGCCAGTGCTCTATCTACTGCACCACCCAGCCACCCCAACAACATATATACTTAATAGGGCATAGAAAACTAGAAGAAAAAGCAGAGGAAAGGGGATGGGAGAAAGGGGTCGGGGGAAGGGAGCAGGGAGATAGGGGATAGAGACAGTAGAATGGAAAAGGATAGTCATTATAATATATTTTCTTTTTTGTTTTTTGCAAAGTGGTGGGATTAGATGGCCTATCTTGGACCACAGGGATGGGTGGATGCTGGGTCTCTGAGGTGGGATGTTGGCTTGGGGCTTCTTGGCCCCAGGGCTGGTGTTCTGTCCACTGTTCCACTCCACTGCCCCACAGTATGCTTTTGATGAGGGACAGAGTGAAAAGAGAGAAAATATATAATAATTGGTAGTGGGGAGAAATGGATGGAGGGAATTACAATCAGCAACATCAACTGTGGAAGTAACTCCTCTGATGGACTTATGATCAAGAATGCGATCCACTGGGGCACTAGATCATGCAGTGAACAGAGCACTGCCCCTGGAGTCAGGAGCACCTGAGTTCAAATCTGACCTCAGGCACTTAATAATTACCTAGCTGTGTGACTTTGGGCAAGTCATTAATCCCATTGCCTTGAAAAAAAAAATGTGATCCACCATGAGACAGAGCTAGCTGATGGTATAGGAACACAGACTGAAGCACATTTTTTTCTCTTCCTTTCACTTTATTACTTGTGAGATTTTTTTTATTTTTGTAGGGGGACAGGGGATTATGTTTACTTTTGCAACAAGACTTTTAGCAATATATATAAATAAATTTTAAAAAGTAAATTTTAAAAAATGTCTACAAAGAAAAAAAGTATGTTTAAACCATAACTTTTGATTTCTCTAATCATCAAGTCAGCATTTGATCCCAGGTAAAACCCAAAGTCTAATAAACCAGAATCCAGGTCAAAAGCTTCCTAGTTATTCACTGAGAAGTGCTAATGAGATAAGCTAGGATGTAAACACCCTCTCGAGGGAGATGGCTGAACAAATCCTATATCAGTCTAAAGGTCATTTACAAACATCCATGAAATTACTATGTTTATCTAAGACCAGTAAAGGTCTTCTGTGGCAGGCACATAAGAAAGAGATCAATTGACACCTGTGCTGCAATGCAACCATTTTATTACCTTGAAAAACTGACTCATGCTCTTCATTTGAGGGTCCCTAAAAGTCTGACCAACAGATTCCCTTGTCTCTGGCATAGAAATTCCAGGCATTTAGGCTTCAAGTTGGGGTGCAAGTGGTTGATATGTAAATGGGGTGGAGTACTGATCAACACAATGACCAACTATAATTTCATAGAACTCTGCCATTTTCTGGAAGAGAGGTGATGGACTTGGGGTGAACAATAAGACATTATTTTTGGACAGGGTCAATGCAGGAACTTGTTTTATTTGACAATTTGAATATTAGTTACAAGAACTTTGTTTTTCTTTTTTCCCCCAATGGAGTAGGAGAGAAGAAAAGAGAAAATAACTTCTCTTAATTGAGGAAAAAATTTAAATAAATTGAATAAAGCAGTTTATAAGGTCAATTGAGATGAAAAGAAAAATATACTTTAAGTTCTTGGTGCCATGAAATATGGCTGGCATACAGGGGGTCCTTAATTAATGCTTAATAAAGCACTTAACTGAATCTTTGCTATGGGACCATCATCTAATAAGGGGAGATGTGAACAAACATTTATTAAGTGGAGACAATATATCAAGCACTGTGCTAATATCTCATTTGATTCTTCTCTCTTCTATTGTTGCTACTGCTGTCTGACTCTTCGTAATCCCATTTGAGTTTTCTTGGCAGAGATACTGAAGTGGTTTGCCATCTTCTTCGCCAGCTCATTTTACAGATGAGGAAATTGGGGTAAATAGGGTTAAGTGATTTGCCCAGGATCACAGCTCATAAGTGTCTGAAACCAGACTCATGTCTTCCTGACTCCAGGCCTAGCACTCTATTCACTAAATCACCTAGCTGCCCCTTATTTTTCTTCCATCTGCCTGTTTGTTTCAAGGTTTCAGTAAGAAAAGAGGCAGAAAAGAGGATGGTTGGCTGGACTTTTTCATTCAGAATAGCCATTGCCAGTTGACACTATCTGTTCCTGGTCATTTCACCCAAGATGACTCTAATCTCTAAAATCCTCACTTGTGGTTCCAGTCAAGAAAAATTTGACACTCCAGGGCTCTGATTTCCCTTTGTTTAGAATCTGACACACAAGTTGGTTGAATATTTAGAGTTCCAAGAGCTTAGGACCAATGTTCCCTGTGAAAATTCAAAGAAAATGAGAACCTTTATAGGAAACAGAAAATACCAACCCTGATATTTCTTTCTGCCTATCTAGACATCCCCACTCATTGCTTTAAGTAATTTAGTAAATCTTCCTTTCCAAGCTCTAGGCTAAATTCATTCATGTCTTTTTTTTTAATTTGATGAGGTTAAAGAGTGTGTGTCTGTATCTATTAGTGTGTGTGTGTGTTCATGATGTGCATGCATGTGGTATGTACTTTTTAATGTTCTGTCTAGGTAATTTTCAAAGGGTTCTGGGCTGTTTGAATTTCCCTGTAATTTATTCATAAACTCTTATGCAATCCTGTCCTAGGACATATGGGAAGCCCAGCTGATATGTATCCTTCCCTGGGCTTTGAAATAGTGCCTAGATTTCCACATTAGCTTCTCATAACCTTGAACCCAAAACTACCAAAGAAAATTGACCAATCCTGTTCTTCCAAAACAAGCAAAAACCCGACTGGTCATGGGAAGTGAGCCAGGAGGCTCACAGCCTTTGAGATTGTGGACTCATGGTTTCTAGTTTGGAAACAGATTCCCCCAGATATAGAAGATACTCTCCCCCCCCATCCCATTTTACATTTTGACATCTCAGAATCTCATCTAGCCCCCTCCACCTCTGAGCTATATGCCCCAGCAACATTTCGCTTGCCACAAACATTTGGAGGAAGATCAGAGTTCAAATCCTGCCTTAGACACTAACTAGTTACGTGATCCTCTGCATTTCAGTTTCCTCACATGTAAAATCAGAGGGCTTTAAGATTTCCTCCAGCTCTGACTCTCTATCTTTCCAATACTAGCCCTGCCCAAACCCTGACCTTCTAGTGTGCCAGCTATAGCTGGGTGGGTCTACAATTCATGACAAACAGGGTGGTGGAACTACCTTAGTCCCGGAATACCTGCAACTCTAAAATCCACTTTGGAGTGATCTATTCAGCAGCCCACAATTCTCAGGCTCCTCCCAAGACCTTTGTATCACTGGGGATGGGTGAAGGGTTTGGAGGTGGGGAGTGGAGAGAACTTGAGGAAATGGTTGCTCCTAGCTTCTTCCTCTCAGTCTTGGCTGCCCCATAATAGTTCCAGGACTTTTCCTAGTTAATCATTTATAGTTGTTCTTCCTACTCCACTGCAAATCTTCTAGCAGTTAAAAAAAAATTACAGTTTTCCTTTCTCTTCCTATAGGACTATATTAAACACTCTCCAGTTTTGGTTCAGCTGTGTCTTCCCTGGTTACTCAGAATCACTAAGAACTGTGCCTCTCAAGCAGAAATGGAAAATTGATGTCACTGCCCCCATCCAACCCATGCCTTAGGAAACTCCCATGGTGCTTTCTTTAAAAATATCCTTTGTCGGATTCCTTTGGGGAGGATAGCCTCTGATTCTCTATACCAGAGAAAACTGGATCTTTAACTTGGGTCCAAAGTTTAGATTCCCAGTTTCTAAGAGGCAAAATTGATTTTTCCTTAATATTACTGTAGAGCATTCTCAAAGTGAGACAATCAGATAATCAGACAATCATTCCTTTCTTTAGAAACAAACAACTTCTAAGAGTAAGTGTCCTTCAGAGCATTGAGAAGGGCCCACTTACATAAATAAGGATGTCTTAAATGTATATAAATCATCCTGAATTTCTTGCATGTTAATTTCCAGGCTGAGCTCATTTCACAGAGGGAAAAAGTGACATTTCTAGTCATTGTGCCTGTTCCTCTCCACCCCCAAATCCCTACACTTCCGTTATTTAAGACATGCTGGAAGGAACATCATGTTCCTGAAGTTAAAGGAGCCTGCCACATCCCTCCCATTTTCCAGGGAGTTTGTTTTATTGTTTTTAAGCTGTTGTATAAAAACTACAAAATACAACACTAGGGTTGTTTCTCCTCTCCTTCCTTCAGTCAGTGACTCAGGGACACAGCTTCCTTCCCTCCCTAAATCCATTGCTGCAGTGCAGTATTGCTGGCTCATCTGCCAGAGGCAGCTTCCCATGCCACAACTGCATTGGGATTCTGGCCAGGAAATGGATGTTTGAATTGCTGATGCTGAAAATTTTAGTAGAAGTGGCCAAGAGAAGTTCCTGTCCTTTAATTTTCCCCTTTCCTCTCCTCCTCCCCTTTCCTCCTTTTATTCTCTCACTGAATCCAAGGGTCAGAAGAAAGACCTTAGTAGGTTTTCTAGTCTTTTCCTCCTGTTCTTGATTAAAGAAACCACTTAAGCCATCCTGAAGAGAAAAGGGATTTTTTTTTGTTGTTGGTAGTGGTGTTATTACTTAAACAACCTCCAAAGGAGATCCCACAACTTTGCTATTTAAGCAACCTCCAAAGGAGATTCCACAACTTTGATAATTTAATTCCAAGATAACTTTAAAATATGATGAGATGAGACTAGAGTAGGGTTCTACCCTACTTTCTGCAGCAGATGTGGAGATGAGTTTGGGTTAATAAAAACATAATCCAATGAAAGAATGACTAAATTTGACTTAACTAAAGAGAGGTAGTTTGGTAGTTTGGAGTACTTGGTGTGGAGTGAAGAGTTGTGTTCAAATCTTAATTGATATTTAGTAGATATAGTATAATAAGAAAAATCACCATAAAATGAAGATAACACACTTGTACTAAATACATTTCAGTGTTGCAGTGGAGAAAGTTTCAGCTAATATCCTGCCTTCTAGAAAAAGTCTTTCCTAATCCTGATCCTTAGTGCCTTTACTCCGAGATTATCTGAAATTTAGTATATATATATACATATATATATATCTTGGTTGTACATAGTTGTTTATATGTTAAGACTATGAGCTCCTTGAAAGCAAGGGCTATTTTCTTTTCTCCCTTTGTCTTCAAGCACTTAAAAACTGTGCTTAACACATAGTAGTCATTTAATAAATTTTTTTGACCTGACTTGGGCAACTTTGTTGTCCTACATGAGACAAAAAACCTGGGTATGTTTGGGAGGATTTCTCATCTATCTGTTTCCCTTGTCCTCAAAAAAAAAAATTGAGAACTTCATTATGTGACATTACCCAGTATGTTGTCACCAACTCCCCCTTGCAAGCACATAGTTCACAAAGCTCAAGAAAGAAAAAGATTATACACATAGAACAAAGAAAATGAATAGAGTTCATGTTAGAGTTTATAAAAAATGCCACTCAAGGAGCTGCTCTTCCCCAGGGATCTGTATAGAGTCATTCATTTATAGTCACGCAACATTAAGTAATATTCCAGCCAGCATTGCTTCTCATTCTTCTGTAGTTCCTGTAAGAAATAACATTTCTAGCCATTTTTCAGAAAATAGGCTTCGTATTAGGCCTCTCATCTCAGTATGGATGAGTAGGATACTTCAATTTCCTCAGTATTGCAAGAGATGCAAGTCCTCTCTCCATATTGTATTTCAGATGTAGCTCTAGACTAGAATGTCTCTATTCTCAAATAGTACCTTGAATTATGGTTCCTACTGACTGCTGGTCTCATATGAGCCAAGAATACACCCTGCCCCTTTCATTTCTGAGTTGATATCTAGAAATAATATTGAATTGGAACATGACATGTTGGTTTCACAGCCAAATGTTCTTTTTATATTCAATATCAAGGTCTATGTTTCCTATCTACATCAGTACTCCCCCTAAAAGCTTGACAAAGCACCCTAATTTCTCTCCAATGGTCTCTCATGCCATGAAAGTCCTCCCAGATTTGGGTCATGGTTTTTAAATTTTATGAGGCTACTGACTTTGACATCCAGGGCAAAAAGAGACACAAAGGAAACCAAGTTCTCTTGATATGTCATCTAGCACTGGAAAGAAAAATATCCAATACCCATTATATTTATAAATCTTAAAGTATGATATTAATGCAAGTTATTGTGATTAGAAATGTGATGACATTGAGAACAGTCTAAGAACAAAAAATAAAGAGTTTGAATTAGAATTTCAAGGTTCTTAACATTTTTGTGTCATTTGTACCATTTCATAGTCTAATAAAGTCTTTGAATTCCTTCTGAGATGTTTTTAATGAATAAAATAAATGTTATTATGTTTTACAAAAGGAAATTAACTATTGAAATAAAGATGTAATATCTTTTCCCATCTGAGTTCATGAACCTTCCCAAAGTCATTCATGGACCCCAGGTTAAAAATCCAGGTATTATATGATCTATAAAGTGCCTTCCCACTCTAAGTTTGATTCTGATCCAAAGATAAAGAGGTCATCTGAACATACTCCAGAAATTGATTTCCCAATCTAAACTAATCTAAACCCAATCTAAAGAATCAAGAGCCACACTTATGGTTGAAGGAATCTCTGAAACAGGCTGAAGCTTGGTTATATATTTTCATTAATCCAGGTATGAGTATGTAGGTACCTAATTAATCCCTTTCATAAGGCAAGGAGTTCCCTCAAAAACAAAAAGGAAATTTCAATCTTGTTTTTGGTTGTTTCAGAGGCATTCTATAATATGTCCAAAACATAATTCATTATATTCCCCCTCCAAAAAATACAATCTCCCAGGTTTGGCATCATTCTAGAATCCTCACTCCTGCTCATTCTACATATTCAATTAGCGGCAAATTCTAATTCTACTTCTCTTGCATCTAACCTCCTGTACAATCTGATTCTACATTATCTTTCTAGGTTTATTATATATTGTTCTCCTGCACACACTCTATGATCCAATCAAACTGGACTTTTTTGTTTTTCCTCACACATGGCTCTACCTCTCATCTCTATATCTCTGCACTGAACACTGAAATGTATTGTCCCCTCCCCTCTCCCTCTTAGAATTCTCTATTTTCTCTAAGACTCAGTTCTGTTTAAAGCTTTTCCATGATTCCCCCACCCCCTCAATTCTATGGCCCTTTTTATTTTGTACTTTGGTACATTTTGACACAGGGCAGTCAGGTAGTGCAGTGAATAGGGTACTGAACTAGAGTCAAAAAGACTCATCCTCCTTAGTTCAGACCCACCTCAGATACTCCTTCAGCAAGTCATTTTAATGCTGTTTGCTTCAGTTTCCATCTTAAAATGAGCTGGAGAAGAAAATGGCAAACCACTCCAGTATCTCTGCCAAGAAAACTCCAAATGGGGACATGGAGAGTTAGACATGATGGAAAACAATGGAAGAAAAACAACATGTATTAGGACAGTAAGAACTAGTCCAATTTTTACCTGCATATCCCTAAATCCTAGCACATAGTAGGTGCTTAACAAGCACTTGCTGATTTATTGAACTAACCATTACTATTACCCAGTGTGATGGGAAAACAACAGAAGGAACCCTTCTTACATTGGCCCTACACCAGGATCTTCTTGAAAGAGTGTGGCTCTGTCAGAGTATAATTTCCCCTCAGGACTTCCATGATCATTACAGAAGTCATTTGACTTAATTGCCATTTGATCTTTCATTGGAAGAAGGCAGGGAACATTCAAACTTCTAGTTTCTTTGTTCCTTAGCTTCTCTCTGTCAAATAAGTCACAAGACTTTGCAGGAAGGGGCTTTAGAGATTATCTTGTCCAATCCCTTCATTTTCAGATAAGGAAATTGAAATCCAAAAAGGTTGTAAATTTGGCCACAATTAAAGAAGGAGTAAATGAATGAGTGAGAATTTGAACTCAAGTCCTTTGACTCCAAATTCAGTTTTCTTTATTAAACCATGCTTCTTTTATAATGAGTGTGAACTTAAAGAAAAATGAGATATAAAAAGGAACTCTTTTGAATTGGTTTTAAATTTTAAAGCTTCTCTTTTGATGCCCTTATATGAATTTTCTTAAGGGGAGTAGTACTAAGGAGGATTAAATTTCTATTCTCAGGAAGGAAGAAAGTCCAGAGTGGGGACAGCTAAAGAGTTTAAGTTTACATGTATCTGATCTGTGTAGGAACCATACTTCTCACTAATATACTAGTACCAATGTGATTTCTCACACAGCCTCCAATTCTCTGTGGACTCATGTGGGTCTCAAATGTTGGGGTTTTTTTTTACTTTAGTTTCATCTGTGTTTGTTAAAAAGTACATGTAGGGGAAAAAAGTACATGTAGTTCCCTCATAACCTTTTAACTAACTATTGTCCATTGATTCCACAGAAATGCCATATATGTCAAATACCTTTGCAAGGATCACTTGTTTCATAGAAATAAGGTAAAAATGGGCAAATGGACAAATGGCATGGGACAGAAAAAGGGTTCCTTCTGTTGCTTTCCCATCACACTAGGTAATAGTAGTGGCTAGTTCAATAAATCAGCAAGTGCTTATTATTTTTCTTTGAGGCTTGGATATACTATATTAACTGTATTGATTAGACAGTCTTTTGCAGTATATTCCCATGTCCCTTAAGTTCTTTATCCTCCTATTCTACAAATTAAGTTTTTCTGCATCTTTTATTTTATATGATTAAATGATAGACCATTTCTCCTTTACTATGCAAATTCTTCCCTTATATCCTATTTGTCCATTTACACAATCAATTAGCCAGCATTTATTAAGTGTCTACTGTGTGCTAGGTACTATTATAGTTAATATGAAGAAAATTGAAATAGTACCTGCTCTCAAGGAATTTACATTATATTAAGTAAGACAACATGCATGTATTTAAGTATATGCAAAATACATACAAAGTAAATGCAAAGTAGTTTTGAGGAAAAACCAATAGTAACTAGTATAGTCAGGAAAGGTCTTATGTAGTACAGTACTTGAGCTGAACTTGGAAGGAAACTTGGGATTCTAAAAGGGGAAGATGAGGAAGGAATAATTTTCAAGCAAGGGAGTCAACTAATGTAAAGACATAGAAATGGAAAATGAATGTTGTGCATAAGGAGCATCAGGTCAGTTCTGAGGTACCATGGAGATCATGAAGGGAAGTAATGAATAATAATGCTGGGAACCTATGTTGCATCTAGCCTGTGAGAGGATATTAATGCTAAACAGAGAAATTTAGAAGTAATAGACTGTGTTGTTTATATACATGGTCAGATTTGTGGCTTAGAAATGTCACTGTGGCAGCTGTATGGAAGATGGATGAGAATAAGGAATGTCTTAAATCAGGCAGATCAATTAAGAGATAATTTTAGTAGTCTGGGTGACAAAGACTTGATCTAGGATGGTGGTCATGAGGATTGAAAGAAGAGAGGGAATGTAACAGAGGTTGTAGAAATGGGATTAGCAAGATTTTGCAATTAATTGGATAGATATATGGGATGGGGAAGTTGAGGATGACTTGGAGGTTGGAACTTAAATGACTATAAAAGTGATAGTACCCTAAATAAAAATAGGGAAGTTTGGAAGAAGGTTGGATTTAGGGGAAAGATAATGGGACAAGTTCTGTTTGGGGAAATAATGAGCTTGAGATAACTACAGAATATCCAGTCTAAAAAATCCAATAGGCAATTGATGATTCAAATCTCTCTCAGGAGAGAGTCAAGGGTTAATTATAGAGTCTTGGAAACCGTCTGAGTAGAAATGACAGAAACCCACTGGACTTAGGATCTGGAAGAGAGATGATGGGAAAATTATGTATTTTGTCATCACTCTAAAAGTATTTAAGAATGAAACTGGAAGGCAGACAATTGACAGTTTAAAAATGGAAAAGATATTTACACATTCCCAATAGTAGATCCTTGTCTTCATCAATGGCTTTGTAGCTACCACAATTGAATTTTAATATCCCAATCCCCAGTATGTTACATTTTTAAAAACACATAGAAGTACTAAAATTTTTTTTTAATTTTAAAGCCTTCAACAGATAAAGTATAAACAGAAGGAAGAATTCTGTGATGAGAGTGACACAGTGTTGAAGACACTAGGGGTTGAATTTACAATATACCTAGAAGAGGAAAAAATTATTGAGTTATTAGGAAGGGGAATCACAGATATTAGTAGGAAAAGACAGTTTAGTAGATATTTATAAGTCTCAACTATATGTCTATTCATTCATCCCTTATTAGAATACTCTAGACATTTATCAATTGTGTCTTTAAAGAAAATATAAGAAGAGAACAGATGTTCTTTGCCTAATTGTATATTTGTTGAAATCTTTTGGTCATGTATCACAATTTTTTAGTGTATCCATCCTTACTTCTACTACCCTAAGAAACATTTTTTTAAAAAATGCATTTAAGCAAAACCAATCAACATATCAATCATTGCTGACAGTATTTGCAATATTTCATGCCCACAATCACCTACTTCAGATAAGGGAGGGTGATGCATTTCCTCAATTCTTCTTTATGGCTAAATTTAGTCATTATAATTATGCATCTATTTGTAAGGTGAGGAAGAGTTAATCTGTACCTATCTCAATTAATATAATATGTTCAATATATAAGCTTATTGTAGTTTTAGTTTAGTTTAAATACAGTGGTTAGTGCTTTATGAGGTCTCTTTATGAGTTGGGAATTTCTTTTATTGGACAAAGAAGGGAAGAGCTAATCATCTAATCCAAAATGTTAACCACACTTTAGAAGGTTTTTAAATTGTTGAAAGAATTTCATCAGAAGACAGAGGTAGAGTTAGTCAGGCAGTAAAGGATTCTAAATTGAAGAATACTTGAAGAAATAGTCCCTTGTATCTGGATCTGTATCAGTACATTCAAAGAGAATCACACCAAGGAGAAATACAGACATAGATAGATCTAGAATAACACAGCTTCAGAGAGTTTTTAGATTCTAGAAAGGCCAGTGGCTACCCTTCTGTCTTGTTTGTCCTTGGTATGTATATCTCTCTTTGGATGCACTATCGGCTACTAGTCCAGTATTTCCAATAACTGGTGGGATGGAAAAGTGGGTTGTTGTGGTTTTGCTTAATTTGTTTCTTGGCAAGCCTATTGTTGTTATCATTTTTATTTTGCTTGCTGTTAGTCATATATTTTGTGTTCTATGTATATGCATATACTATTAAGATTCATTCATGTAATTCTGCATGTAATTTAGACTTGTAGGAAGCAAAGTAAATTATATGCTATTTTATTAAGTCTGTTGAATGTATTTACTAACATATATTTGTCATAAACATCACCGTAAAGTAATTTCTGGGGATACTGGGTTAACCATCCCTGTCCTATTAAATGTCAATGTATTTTTATGTTGTCAGGAATAGTTTCAAGTGTCAGTTGATTTTGCAAGATAATGAGAACAACAAAAGGTTTTGTAAGTTCAGAAAGAAAAACAAGACCTTACAACCCTAAGAATTATTTGAGCTACTATGATTCTTGAGCTAGAAAAGGGGCAAATGGAATATCAATGAGTTTCAAAAGAGTCAGACATAACCTATGAGAAAACAAACTAAGAGGAAGACCTGGGGTAGTCCCATCCCCAGACCAATCTTACACTTCACAAACTGAACCATAAAGCTTTGGAGGTACAGAAGCAAAAAGTCACAGAAGAAACTTCAGAAACTAAAGGAAAAACTGAAATGAAGGTAGAGCTTCAGAAGAGAGGGGAGAGATCAAGTGGGCCATGGGACTTTTACAGGCATTTTAGAAGAGAAAATGCAAGCTGAGGCTAGCAATTATATTCACCTCTCCAAGGACTGAGAGAATTTCAGAAATAAAACTCTGTTCTTTCTTCAACTTTCCTACCACCTGCCTATTCACTAGTAATCATTGTTTCACTTGATTTTTAACCTAAATATTTCTTGTATTATGATTTTATCTTAAAACCCAAAAAAATTCATTGCTAGATATAATAGGCATAATTTTGTTCATCAATTCATTTATTATTTTTTGTTTTTGTTTTTGCAAGGCAATGGGGTTAAGTGATTTGCCCAAGTTCACACAGTTAAATAAGTATTAAATGTCTGAGGCCAGATTTAAACTCAGGTCTTCCTGACTCCAAGGCTGGCACACTATCCACTGATTCCATTGATTATTATAGCAAATTGAGCATAAAATTGCTATGTCTTGGCTCATATCTAGAAAAGAGTCTATGTGAAAGATGAATTTCCTATTAATAATGAGGACCTACTAATATCCTTATTTCAAATTATAGTATAATTATTGCATTAAATCCCAGAATATTTCAGTCTCTTAAATGAGATTTATGATTACTTTTAAAAGTTCAGCCTAACTATCCATAGAAGAAGAAACAATGGATGAAGAATGTCTAAAAAAATTGGTCCATCAGTATACATATCTTAGACAAATACTGGAATAGGACTTCCATCTTCAGAATTAAATACAAGGAAGAGAACAGATAAGATGACATTTGGAAAATTGTACAGTATTTTTAGGAAGAAGCTAGGAGTTATTGAAACAAAAACCCCATCTTTTAAACATTAATAGTCATCCAAATCAAAGAACACTAAAATCATCAAGGAATCAAAAGGTCATCCAAATAGCACAGTAGTAATGGAAATTATATAGAGCGCGCGCACACACACACACACACACACACACACACACACACACACACGATAGAAAGAAGAAAGAGAGCATGCACCCATGAGAGAGAGAGAGAGAGAGAGAGAGAGAGAGAGAGAGAGAGATGAATGGATGGATGGATGGATGGATGGATGGATGGATGGATGGATGGATGGATGGATGGATAGATGGATGGATGGATAGATGGATGAATTAATAAATGGATGGGCAGTTACATAAGTGATTGGGTAGATGAAAAGATAGATATGCTGTAGTGTATTACTAGTGGCAAGTTATACCCAAAAGCAACATCAAAGATATCATTAAAGAGGTATGTAACCTGAAAAAAGAAGTAGTTGATCATATGGTAAAAGAGAGTAATAGTAAATGGAAAATCTTTTGTGGCCAGGACCCGTGTAATATCAAGATACCTAGAGCAGAGATGCCAAACAGGTGCCTTAGGCCTCAATGCAGCCCACAACGCTCCCAGTACGGCCTGAAATAAATTAAAATTTAATAGGGAAATCTTTAATAAAATACATAAAAAATACAACAGAATATATATTAGACTAATTTGCATTTCCTCAGTCAAGAAAAAGCCCACAGGGATCCTTATATTTGGCTTAGTCACCGACTTCTATTTGAGTTTTATGCCACTGACCTTGGGCGGGGGGAAGATCTTCAGAGATTTGAAGGGAACCCCTAAGGAGGATTTATAAGTAAACATAGAAAAACATTTAATGAAATAGAAAAGATAAGATTGGGTGGAAATTGGCATTTTTGGAAGGCATACTCTCATCAGTAAATTTAGAGATGCTTTGAAGTATGTTGTTTATTGTTTACTTTTATATGTGGTCTAAGTTTCCATGGAAAATTTAGTGACATAGTATGATGTTAATGTGAGGGAAATGACTTGAAATGAATATTCAGGAGGAAAAAAAGGACAAGTTAACCAATTAGGCAATATGTCTTTTAGTCTTACATCTTGTTCACATTATATACGCTCTGAGAAACTCAATTAACTGGTTTAATTGAAGTTTCATATTTGAGCCCATAATGTATTTACCATATGCTTGGCAGAACAGCAAACAACATCCCTGATTTTTGGAAACCAATATCCTAGCAAAACCAGATGAGCAACTATTAAGTGATCTAGCTTAGGTTTTGTGAGCTTAGGGTGGGTATTTGCTAGTGTTTCATGTTTTAGTTTTATTGGGAATTGTAGAAAGGGTGGAGGGGAGTAGAATCAATCATCAGTCATGCTTTATGGAACAGGAATTAAATCATCATAGTACTTTTTGAGGTGAGCAATATGACTATCACATCAAATGTAAATAAATCCTTCTTGCACTCTCTAGGTCTAAATCCTAATTTGGGCTCATCAACAGCTGAAAGTAATCCTAGAATTTCATCTTACATTTTACAGAAGAAGAAACAGAAACTCTGAAGTCAAAGGACTTGCTCATAGTCGGAAAGTGAGTCAGTAGCACAGCTGGAAAGAGAATCTAGAGGTCTGGATTTCCAGATCCTTTTCCTACCATGCACTGCCTCTCTTTAGTCAGTCCTAATGATCCTGGACACTACTAATTCTACTCTTCTCCTGTTTTAGTCTTGCCCCAACTTGGAGTCGTGGTTCTCCCACTGTTCTTCACCAGTCCAGGCCCCGGCACATGCAGCCATTCTGCTCTGAACACCCAAAAACTCTAGAATTAAAAAAAGAATGCCATTAGACTAAGATCTTTCCCTGGAAGCCTTTAAGGACAAGAGTTAAAGAAAAAGGGAACAAATATTAAGCCCTGCTATGGGACAGACACAGCACTAAGTGTTTTGTAAGTATCAGTAGGTATCATCTCATTTAATCCTCACAACCCTGTGATTATTAGTATCCCCACTGATCTTCAGTAGACTGAGGCAGACCATAGCTGAATGAATTAGGCAGGTAAGCATCGCTAAGTCATCTTGACCTTTGTCTTGCCTCTGAACTTCAATGACTCTGGAGGAGAAAGTGATGCTGATGATTCTACACAGCCTTGCTTCACTTAAATCCAATTCATTTGCAAGCCAAGTAATGTCCAATTGTCATTAGTCCTCTTTGAGAACAAAGAACAATCGTGACTTGCCCAGGGTCTTAAAGCTAGTAAATATCTGAGGTAAGATTTGAACTCAGGTCTTCCTAATCTCATACCCCATGCTCTAACCACTGCACCACCTAACTAATTAGAAATATCCATTGGTCTGGGATTGCTTTAAAGTTTAGTCCTGCTTGGGGACAAGGAAAAGGACTAACAATAACTATAATTCTTTTAAATCACCTACCATTGAACTTCCAAGAGAGCTCATTGATGGCATTCTTTGTGAAATATGAAATCAGAACATAACTCTGTGGTCAGTATCCAAAGATGGAGCATTACTGACTAAAGGCCCATCCAAAGAAGGTGATTGTTTTCTAATTTATAACAATTTGACTATTATCTTGATCCTAATAGGTTATGGTATAATCTGTCAGTTCCAAAAATTATAGGAGTTTTTTGAGGTCAAGCAGGCAGATGAGTACACTCACTGCCATCTCTCCCACAAATGTGGTACCATCTGATCTCTTAGAGCTCATCACCACCTTAGAGTGGTCACCGTCATGCCCTCTAATTGCTGCATTGGTCACTGTCAAGTAGGGGTGTCTAATGTCTGATTTCTAGGCAATACACATGAATCCAATCATCCTTCTGGGAAGCTGAGCATCTGTCCAAACCCTCTCATCATGAGCTTCTGAGTAGTTTAAGTATCATCCTATCAGATAGCTAGGTCCTCATAAGAGGTTTTATACAAACTTTCCTTGTCCAGCTTCTAAATGATGCATCAGTACCACAATTGACTGGTGATTTCATCCATGTGTATAAACAACACCAGTACCTGTTAGCATCCATTCATATTTTCTCATCCTGTACAGTTCTTATTCATGTCCTTTGACAGAGATTCCAAGGAGGAACTATCCTATAGGCTGGAGATCTTCCTCTAGCCCAGCACAGGGGAACCTTTTCTCTGCTAAGGGCCATTTGGAATTTATAAATTATCCAAGGACCATACAAAATTATCATCTCAAAAATTAGCCTGCTGTATTTGGTCAAACATTCAATTAATTCATCCCTAAAAAGCTCCTAGACTTATTGAATTTTGAATCCTTCTGATTGCCAGGGCAGCAATAGATCAAATGATAAGACCCTGGATCAGAATATTGCCATCCTTTCTCTAGGTCATTTCCTATTTTGTGAGTCTTCATGCAGTATCCTAGCAGCCCCTCTGTTAAAAATCAAACTCTAATCACATGAATCACCACCATCTTTTCTAACCATTTATTCCCTTACAGAGAGTGAAATATGAAGTCAAACCTAGTTCTGAATCCTGCTTTGAATCACTTACCTTCATTGAATGATGATGATGATGATGATGATGATGATGATAATAATAATAATAGCTAGGGTTTATATAGCACTTTAAGGTTAACAAAATACGTTAAAATCATCTCATTTGATCCTCACAACAAACCAGTAGAATAGGTGCGATTATGTTCTCTATTTTTTTAATAGGGGAAACTAAGGGTAAAGTGACTTGCCCAACATCCCATAGCTATGAAGTGTGTGAAGCCACAAGCTTCCTGACTGTAGACCTAATAACCTATGTCACCCAGCTGACTAAAAGTGGGGGCAATAATACCTACACTGCCTCCTTCATGAGATAAATAGGAATGAGGATCAAATGAGTCCATGTATGTGACATACTTTGTAAATATTAAAGGACTATATAAATGTCAGCTGTCATTAATCTCTCAAAACCTCAGTTTTCTCACCTGTAAAAGAGTGATCATACTCCACTATCTACCTTAAATGGTTCATGTGAGGAAAATCTTTGTGTAAATTTTGAAGGTGTATGTAAATGAGTCAGCCAATCAACAAACATTGCACTTACTATGTTCCACTCACTGAAAAAAATACACAAACCAATCACTTTCTTTTAGGAACTCAGATTCTAATGGGGAAGCCAATATGAAAATACCCATATATGCATGTATGTATTTATGTATATACATACACACACACATACTAAAAATATAATGTCAATAGGAAATAATCTCAGAAGGTAAATACTAACTGTAGGAGAAAGCCTACTTACAGAAGGACATCTAGGAAAATCAGGAGATACAGTTTAGGAGGGAACAGGCCCTTCCCCTCCAAAAAAGGCAGAGTCAAGAGAGAATTTCATCTCCTCATTTAGAAGGAAAATCAAGTATTTGCTAGATGAAGTGGTTTCTTGGTTCTTTTGGTGTCCTCATCGTAGCAATTGTAAACTTTTGTTAAGAAATGGTTATAATAGTTATAATCAAAACTAATTTTTTATACAATCTGTATATTATTTGTCAAAGACAGCAATTTTTTAAAAACATGTTGTTAGAGTTCATGTAAATGCCCAATGACTCCTAATGTGATAACCCCAACTAACTGATGATTTGACTACACATAGCAGTGTGGTCATTCTGAATGTCTGCCACATCAATGACTGGTTATTTTTTATCTGTTAAGATACAATCAATTTCAATAGATAGACAGGCAGACAGACAGTTAGACAGATAGATAAATAGATGACAAAAAAACCAAAAAAAAAGATATGGTCAATTTTATTTTTAAAAAAATAATGGTGATTAAACATTGCCAAGAGCAATGCCTTCTGGCTTTCTTCTTAAAGATAGTATTCATGAAATATGTGTTTGAGATTTCTAATATTCTTTAAGGTATAAGCCTCTTCTGTTTCTTAATCCTCAATCATATTTTCCAGTATATCTTTTAATGTCCTTTCCTTGTGCCCATTTTTGTATTAGCAGTCACTGAGTATCAACTTTGATAGAATCATTGAAATTAGATAGAATCATTCCAAGTTCTTCATAGAGTTTTTCTTCCATATCTCATATAGACTCATAAAATGAAATTGTCTTCCTTATGGTATCTTTTTCTTATGTTCATCATGAATGCTACAAAATATGAAGTTCAAGTGTCCAAATAAATTATTTCTCTAAGTTATTTTGGGTCTATTTTACACTCTCCAAAGAGAATCTGAGCTGTCCTTCCATTCCACAGCTATTTATGTCTCCTGACTTCCTTTATAATAAGAATGTCAATATTGATGTGGTTCATTTCTTCTAGAAGCACATCACTGGACAAAGAGTTCTTGTTTAGAGAAACGACAAATAAAGGTTTAGAGAATATCATAAAATCTGTGTAATTCTTTTCTAACCCCTTTTCCTGCTATGCTACCATTATCATTGCAAAAGCAAAAGGGAACCAAGCAGGATCAAGAGTTCTTTTTCATTTTTCTCATTTTCCAAAGTCATGGCCTATAGCTTTATCATCAAAGTCCCTCTGGACCTAGGCTGGCCCTCAAAAAAGCAAACACAATCTGACATTAGGAGCAATACTGAAACTTCCCCCAGCTTGGGAAAACCTGTTAGACAGAGTCCGTGCTCCATTAGTAAAACCTTCCAGGACCCATGATCCCCCCTCCATAACACAGCAAAGCATCAGAGGAAGATTTTTGTGTGGGGGTTTTTTTTAATAATAGCATTTCTACCAATAATAACCTGTTTGCAACTGATATAAACTACAAATCCCTAGACAAACACTCTCAGTATAATTAATATTTCCTGATTTGATCCTGTTTGATCCTACAACCCTATAAAATGGGCACTATTGTTTTTGTTTAGTTGTTTAGTAGTGTCTGACTCTTTGACCCCATAGGGAATTACCTTAGCAAAATGGATTTCCTTCTCCAATGGATTAAGGCAAAAAAATTGCTCAGGGTCACATTAAGCTAGTATATATCTGAGCCAAGATTTGAACTCAGGTCTTTCTGACTCCAGTCCCAGCACTCTATCCACTGAGCCATCTAGCTGCTACAGATGCTCTTATTATCCTCATTTTACAGTATAGAAAATGGAGGTAAGCAGAGGTTAAGTGATTTGCCCTGGGAGTGATTTGCCCTGGGTTACCTAGCTATTAAATGTCTGCAATTAGATTGGAACTCCTATCTTGCTGTCTTCAAATCTACTGCCCTATCCACTGTGTCTTCCTAGCTTTTCAAAAATGAGAGTAATACAGGGGAACTAGGTGGCCAATGATTAGAGCACCAGTCCTGGAGTCAGGAGGACCTGAGGTCAAATCAGACCTCAGACACTTGATACTTACTAGTTATATGACCTTAGGAAGGTCACTTAATCGCATTGTCCCACAAAAAAAAAAAAAGAAAGAGAATAATAATACCCTGTGTGACCTCCCTCATCAGACTGAGGATTGAATAGGGATAAGAAGCAAATGAGACAATATGTGTAACATGTGAAAGTTAAAGGAATAAACTTTAAATGGAGAGATGCATAGGGTCACCAAAAATATTCTGATTGAGCTTTATCTGCTGAGAAACTCCTTTGTATTATGCCAAATTACCATTTAAAATAGAAAAGCAGACAAGAAAGGAGAGAGGAAAAGGAGAGGGTGGGATAGAAAAGAGAATAAGAGACGAGAAGAGGAAGGAAGAGAAAAAGAAGACAAAAGGGGCAAAGAAAAAGAAAAAGGTGATCATTCTGTGATCTTTCTTCTCCCTTTATGTTCTATGCTCCAAATCTAAATTCTTTAGATCAGGATCTATGGGTGCTTGTTTCTTTAAACGGTTCTGGAATAACTTTTTTACATTAAGGACACCCAGAATAAATTCAGTCCCTAACTAATAAAAACACTAGGCGATGACTAATCCATAAGAGCTATGTACTTAGTTTACACCATTGTTTTAATGAATTCATCTTTCTGTTTCCAAAGTAAAAATAGAGATGCTCCAAATGGAACAACTCATATGCTTCTTACTTCTCAGATTATTTCAGAGCTCAAGTTGCTAGAGCTGCCTGGCTAAACATTCACAAGGTTTCCCCTCCAGAAGTTCAGACCTATCCTTACATGACTGTACATGAAGATGAAAGATTATGGATGGTTTCAAACTTTCTATCTGAGTATCAGTGGCAACTGCAAAGGTCTATCCTTCTCTTTCTCCCAGTATGATGATGAATTATCAAACTACATGTCAAATGGAAATTGAGGTTCTGTCACTGAAGTCACTCTTTTTTTTATCAGTCTGAAACAAATTCAACCAACACGTATTGATCCCCATCATGTCAAGGTACTCTGAAAAATGCAGAAGTATAAAAGACAAATTTGTTGCCTTCAAGGACCTCACAATAGAGAAAGAAGTAGAGGGAACTTCTGATCAATACAGTGATCAACCATGATTCCAGAGGACTGATGCTGAAGAAGGCTTCCTGCCTTCTAAAATGAGATACACAATTTTGAACATGGACAATAAGAAAACTGGTTTTGCTTGACTTTACATAATTTTTTTTTGTTTTTTGTTTTTTTAGTTTTTTGCAAGGCAAATGGAGTTAAGTGGCTTGCCCAAGGCCACACAGCTAGGTAATTATTAAGCGTCTGAGACCAGATTTGAACCCAGGTACTCCTGACTCCAAGGCCGGTGCTTTATCACTACGCCACCTAGCCGCCCCCGACTTTACATAATTTTAATGAAGGTTTAGTTTTTCTCTCCCCCCCCCCCATTGTGAGGACATAGAAGAGAAAGAAAAAAGGAGACAAGTGCCTGCTAATTGAAAAAATAAGAAAAATAACCAAAGCAATGTGATGCAGTGAAACGTACCTTTGGAATTGGAATTAAGGCAGCTAAATGGAACAGTGGATAGGGATCAGACTCTTCTTCTTGAGTTCAAATCCTGCCTCAGATATTTACTAGTTGAGTGACCTGGGCCCTGAAGTCACTTAAACCTGTTTGCCTCAGTTTCCTCATCTGTAAAATGAGCTGTAAAAGGAACTGACAGTCCATTGCAATACTGTTGCCAAGAAAACCCCAAATGGAGTCACAAAGAGTTGGACATGACTAAACAACTGATGAACAACAAAACCTGTGTGACTTTGAGAAAGGCAGATATTTAATTTCTTTGGGACTCAGTTTTCCCATCTATATAATGAGGGGGTTGAATTAGATACTTCTGGTTTGCTTCTCATTTCTAAACTGATGATTTTAATGTAATGAAGGTAATTAGGTATCTTGATCTGATGGACTGGGAGCCACCCCACAGAACACGTTTGAAGAAGGGCCCGAGGAAAGACAACAGGTCCCATTCTACTCTCCCTAATTGACCTCATTACACTACAGCCCTCAAGGCTTTGCTTCTGACCTTTGGATGTTGTTACTTTGCTTCAGTTGCCTCAGCTGCTTCAGTTTCTGGGTCTCTCTCCTTGGAAAATCCATCAATCCCTAAGACTTCCTCATCCCTCCACCATGTTGGTCTCCGTCTGCAATTGATATGTTCTCCAAGGCTTTCATTTTGAAGAGAGACCCAGGACAGCAATCCTTCAGGCTTTACTTCTGCCTTTTCTCACTCCAGTACAGTACACTTTTCTCCCTTTTGTGTTGTCTTCCCTCTATTAGAGTACAAGCTCCATGAAGGCAGGGACCACCTTTCCTTTTTTTCTTATATTTGTATTCCCAACCCTTAGCATGTCTAATATAGCGGAAGTTCTTACTAAATCAATTGTCCCTATAAATAAAAATAACTGTCTTTTGCATAGCACTCTAAAGTTTGCAAAGTGCTTTATAAATTATTTTTAGAGATCTATGGGGGGAGATAAGGCATATTCACAAATACCTATATTTGTCCCATAAAGATCATAAAAATGAGATCCACAGAGTTATAGAGATCAGAGAAATAAGAGAAGACTTCTGGCTCTGGGAAGAAGGGGCATTTGCCCAGGAACTATTCTCAAATTATAGGTTCAATACAGCTATCTTGTAAATATGTAGGTCTTACTTATACCTTCTAGCTGGAACCAGAATATGTGTGTGTGTGTGTGTGTGTGTGTGTGGATATGAATGTGCAAACAAGGATGCATGCGTGTGACTGTGATGATGATGATGATGTTTGTCCTTCATTCTCGAAGAGGACCATGACATCATAGAGGTGATGTCACCACAAGCATATGAATTGGATTTGAGTGAGGGGGTGCTGTGCTAGGTCACCAGCCTTACTTTCTCCTCCAGAGTCATCTGGGTCCAGTGACTAGATATGATCAGGACAAGTGGAAATGGTCCTGGATGCAAGGCAATCAGCCTCTACCAAAGCAGACAGGTGTCTGCTCTACAATTTATAGTTGAAGAGAGATGATTAGGGAACTGAAAAGAGAAATGATTTGTCCAGGATCACACAGTCAGCATGTGTCTGTCTGATTCTGATGCTAACTCTCCATTCCCTGCTCCATACTGCCTCTTGGGCATGTATGGGCAGACTTGTAGATAGAGATGGATAGTTCATAGATGTAGAGGCAGAGATAGTTAGAGAGTTAACTAAGTATGATGAATAGAATGGAAAGAACAGGAGATCCATTGATAAAGAGTTGACTTAGGTGGATGGATGGATGGATGGATGGATGGATGAATGGATGATAAATGTGGGTATGTAGAGAGTAAACAAGGCACAGGTAGGTAAATAGAAGATGACAGATAATTAAATAGAAAAGTAGAAGGACCAATGAATTGATGCTCTTGGGGCTGATCATCATGACCTGAGTGTATGTCCCAGATCTATCACAAATATAACATCTGAATCCTAGCCATAGAATTGCTTCAAGTTCAACTCAAACTAACAGGGCTACATTCATGGCACAGAAAGCTCTCAGGCCTGGAGAATTCCTGACCAGTTTGTATTTGTCTCAAGAAAAAAACAATAACAATCAAGTCAGTGATAGGAATTAGCATCATTCCTACAGCCAGTCCAGAGTGGGAAGAGCTGCATATACTAATCTTCTAACAAATAGTTTAACATGTTACTCTTCCCCTAGGCTAAATCTTGGGAAGAAGGGGACCTCAATTGGACAGTTTAAGATCCTTGAACTGCTGCCCAGAAAGAGATTTAACATAATGTTCTGAACAAGAGAGAAATCCAAGAATGAAGTAGACAAAGGAAAACAGAAAAAAATGTTATTAAAGAAGTAGGAAAGGAAGATGCTGGACTTTTTTTTTAATACTTTGTAAGCAAGCCCTCAACCAGATTTAAATATAGAGGTTGAGACTTATGTGCTAATATAAGTATATACATGAACTTTTAATAAATGAAAGGAAACAGAGCTTTAAAGTAAAAGATTTTTCTTGACTAGTCAGCTGCAATTGAGAATTAGGGAAGTGCCTACTATGTATCTGCTAGGTGATGAGACCAAAAAACAAACAAGCAATCAAAAAACACTAGAAAATGAAATAACTCTGCTCTTAGTTGGAAATGAATGAGTGTGTGTGTGTGTGTGATTGTGTGTGTGTGTGTGTGTGTGTGTGTGTGTGTGTGTGTGTGTGTGTGTGTGCTTCAGGTACTAAGCTAATCAATGTAACTTGAATTTGCTTGTATCAGAGAACTATGTATGTATCAGAGGAAACTGGTTTGTATACTAATTAAAAAAATGTGTCTCTGACCTATTTGGCTAAAACACAAGCTGTTTAGTTACTGAATACTGTGGATTTATGGTTTAGTTTTGTTGGCTTTGTTTTGTTTTTCAGATTGTCCACTGCCCTAATTAAGGGCTCAGCATCACTTCTTGACTGTATTGTTGTAATGGCTTCCTACTCTGATAATATATTGTCTGTGTGACCCTTTGCCTAATCTTTTTAATTATTATGAGCCAGACAAACATAAGCACTGAACATTTCACAACACAAAGATGAACAGAAAAAAAAAGAATGGCATGTGAAACTAAAGCACTATATACACTTTGGTTTGGGGGTTGATTTTTTTTCATATTTCAAACTTGGTGTTTCCATCATCACCTTGTTTGTGTGTCTTTCTAAACTTCTATTCTCTGACACTTTTTTAGTATAGCTATCATTAGCCCACTTTCCCATTTACATCTTCCCCCCATTTAAAAAAAATTTAAAAGTCCTCACTTACAACAGATGCTATTCAGTAATTTTTTTAGTAATGTCTGACTCTTCATGACCCAATTTGGGGTTTTCTTGGCAGAGATATTGGAGTGGTTTGCCATTTCCTTCTCCAGCTCATTTTATCAATGAGGAAATTGAGGCAAACAAGGTGAAGTGACTTGCCCAGGGTCACACAGTAAGCATCTGAGGCTGGATTTGATCTCAGGAAGAGGAGTCTTTCTTACTCCAGACCTGGCACTCTCTCCACTGTGCCACCTTAACTCAGGCCCTCAATACCTCTCAATCATATTTTTGCAATGGTATCTCAACTAGTGTTCCTTCCTTAAGTCTCTGCCTGCTGCAATTCATTATCTACAGTGTTAACAATAGGATTTTATTTGAGTAAAAAACTGGCCACGTCACTCCCATATTCAAAAAAATTAGTGGCACCTTATTGCCTTGAACATAAAATAAAAACGCCTCTTTGGGTTTTCAAAAACCTTACATTACCTGGTCCCACTTCCAGTCTCATTAGATATTATATTATTACTCCCTTTTACACACTCCATTTTCTGCTCATGGGTCACCTTTCTCAATTATCAGGAAAGTAATTTCTTTTTCCAGTTTTCATATATCAATAACAGGCCAATGTCAACCTTTCTGGATATTTCTTGTAACCATCCCCCTTGCCTGGAATGCATACCTCCCTTTCACAGAATTTCTATCTTCTTTTTAAGATGGCTCAAGCATCACCTTCTATGTGAGGTCTTTCCTGATCTCTATAAAGGTCCATGTTCTTCCTCCCTATAGTGTATTTATTTTGCATTTGTTCTGAATTTATTTCTTATTTATGCCTCCTGGCTATCCTGAATTCTTTCAGGTCCCAACTAAAAACCATTCCTAATCCTCTTAATTCTAGTGCCTTGGTTCTCTTATTTATATTTAAACTTTCCAATGTGTTTGTTTGTGGTCTCCCCAAAGAAATTGTGGTCTCCTCAAGGGCAAGAACTATCTTTTGCCTCTTTTTGTAGTTCCAGACCTTAGTACAGTATGACATACCATAGGCACTTAATAACTGGATGGAAGAATGCAAATTCCTAGAGAATAAAGATTGCTTGTTTTTTTTGTCTTTGCAACCCTAGTAACTAGTTCAGTACTCAGCATACAGTAGGTGTTTAATAAAGGCTTGATTAATTGGTTGAATGATTCAATGCCAAGAACAGATCTGATTCTTTATAACCTCCATTTGAGGTTTTCTTGGAAAAGGTACCAGAATGGTTTGCCATTCCTTCTCCAGCTCATTTTACAGATGAGTAAACAAAGTCAAATAGGGTTAAATGACTTGTTCAGCATTGCACAGCTGGTTCATATCTAGGGTTGAATTTGAATTCAGGTACTCCTAACTACAGGGCCGGCACTCTATCCACTGAGTTCAAATCCTGCTGTTTGATGCTAAGGCAAATCACCTCTCTCATCCTCAGTCCAATATGATGCACAGGATGTCTTCTCATGATCTGGCTAGGGACCTTCAGGTATGAACTTGGCCCTGATGGAAAAACCTGGGGTCAAGTAATTTCTTTAAGGATAATCACACATTTTCCTTCCAAAATAGCTCTAAAGCTTTGTTGATCTCCAGAAATTTAATCCAGAACTAGAGGTTGATTAGATTAATGGTTGATAATGATAGCATTTGCTTTGGAGGTTAAAAATTTTTGTATAAGTGCCTTTTGGTTTTGCATCTTATTTAATTCCAAAATTTCCCTCTCCCTCTCCCCTACCCAATGAGCCACCCCTTATAACAAGGATTTTAACAGAAAGAGGAAAAAATTAATAGTTCAAAAGCATCAATGTATCAGCCATGTCTGATAATATGTGCACTATTCCACATTCATAGTTCCCCACCTCTGCAGTGAAGGGAGGGAGATGCATTTTCTCAACTCTTCTCCAAGGTTGTACACCACTGTTTCATTATCGTTCTTGTTTTAGTCATTGTATGTATCATTTTCCCAGATCTTATTACTTTACTCTACATCAATTCCCATTAGTCTTCCTATGTTTCCCAAGATGGTTCCAGGGCACAGTCTAAAGTTCAGGTGGATTGGGGTAAGAATGATGAGAATGAGGGCAGGAGTGCAAGCAGCATGGTTTGAACATCTGTGAAGAACACTTGTGAAGTAATGTTATCTTTCTCAAGGAAAACCTTGCCGTAGAATCATTACTTACTAAGTGCTCCAGTGCTTACTACCTGTGTGATCTTAGGTACGTCATTTAACCTTCCTTGGTCTAGGTTCCTCACCTGTAAAACCAAGGGTTCAGACTCAATAGCCTCTGAAGTCCCTTCTAATTCTACAGTCATGATCTATTTTTTAAAAAATTCTCCTTGTTTCCCCCCTCAGCATATACAATATTGATTTTTTGTTTTTAATATATAATATTTTCCCCCAATTGCATGGATATATATTATCTTGAAAAAAAATTTAAATACAAAAGAAAATTCAAAAACAACTCTAAAGAAGGAAGAGGGTGACTAGGTGGTACAGTGAATAGAGTGGCAGGCATGGAATTAGGAAGATTTAAGTTCAAGTCTGGTCTCAGACACTTACTACCTCTGTGATCCTGGGGAAATCACTTTACCTTGTTTGCCTCAGTTTCCTCATCTGTAAAATAAGTTGGAAAAGGAAATGACAAACTGCACCAGTCAAGAAAATTGCAAATGCTATCACATAGACTCAGACATGACTAAACATGACTGAACAACAACAATAAAAAGGAAAGAATGGAAACAACTCAAAAGATACTTTCCATTCTTGTGATATGAAATATTTATGTAAATCTGTTTTCATGTATAGATAGAGCATCTCATTTTGGTTCTTTTTTTTGTGCTTTGTGTTGGATTTTGGCAGAAGTATACATTGAATATTATCACATACAGTAGGGCTCTGTTTATTCCTTCTGTACTTAAGCCTATTTTCAATCACCTTGTGCTTTTCCAGTTTATGTAAAGTTGCAGGACATTCAATGAGGTGAAAAAAAAAATTAGATTCCCAGAGAGCCTGCCCTCACTGATAGCAGCTATTTGGCTCAATTTTTTTTCCTGACTGCCCCTAGAACATTAACTTTTACAATTTGGCTTTTATTTTGGCAGAGTTACTGTTCCTTCCTAGCATAGTTATGAAAATACAATGATTACAATTCTCCTCAAATTGCCCAGGAGGCATAGATTGTCATAAATGCTTAAAAGATAATCTTATCCTCCAAAAGGAGGAGAATATCACTGCTTTGTACTCAGGATAGAACAAAGTACAACTGCCTTACTCATTGCTCTGTAAGTAGTCTATAAGGAAGCAAAGCTGCTCTTGCAATCATGCCATACATAAATGGCTCTACGGGGGGGGGGGGGGGTGAATCCACATTTATTTGAATTAAACATGGGATTTCCCCTATTACAAAAATTTGTCTGGTAAATGATCAGGGCAATGCCCCCCTCCAGCCAGTAAGGATGAAGAACCAATATCTTCCTAAATGCAAAGGAAAGGATTAATGATAACATGCATTATACTGTTAATCACTAGTCCTAATGAGGTTGTAAAATAAGAAATGTGTAAGGTGTTGCTACCTTACAGTTCAGAACTACTACATAGTGTCTCAGAAGTCATTATTAAAACTTAAAATTGCACTGAGGGTTTGGGGGATGTCATATATAACCAATTCATCTTTTGTTCTGGTCATCCATTTCATTTGTGGCAAAAATGTTGAGATTGACACCAGGTTCTCCCATTTGTATTTCCTCTTGTTGGTTAATGGTCTAGGATTATATACATTGATAGTATTAAACAGCTAAAAATGTTTATAGATGTATAAAAAGATGTGTGATTCTTAGCACCAATTTTTCTGCAACTCTGCCATCATCTTTGCAGAACAGAGTCTTGCAGGACTAAGGGCCATTTTATGTTTTTCTTGTTTCATGGATTTCCATGATCCAATTATTTATTATCTACTGACCAATCTAATAATGATAAGCTTCTTTACACTTCCCTTTTCTGGTCCTCAGTGGCATCTATTGTTTGTTGTTAGGATTATACTTGAAGTCGTTTCAATATGTTGAACCCTAACATGGCTACTGTTCCATTGCATAGCTTTTGAAAACACAAGGTCAGCCTCACAATGAGGAGTCAGTGAATGAGTTTGTGAAGGTTTGTTTCTATCCTAAAATATAACAGCACTAGAATATTCCATCCTAGTCATTAGCAATCTATGCAACAATAGAGAGCCAAAATGAATTAATTCCCTTTTAGTTATTGGTTAGAAAAAGCTAACAAATATAACTATGTAAGACTTAGGAACCCTGATCAACACAACAGAATCAATCATAATTTCAAAGAACTTATGATCAGACATGATCCATGATCTCCACCTTCAGATAAAAAGGTAATGAATTCAGCATGAAAGTTGGAACATATCTTTTTTTGGGATATGGTTGATGCTGGAATTTGTTTTGCTTGACTATACACATTTGTAACACATTTTGTTTTTCTTGTTTTCTCAATGGGTGAGAGAGAGGGAGGTGGGAAGGAGAGAAATCAGAAATGAAAATTAAATTAAATTTAAAAAAGAAAAATCTAACAAATATAGTGCCATCAAATTCAACAGTATGCTAAAAAAAACAACAACTAAATTGGCCCACTACAGAACTCTGTGATCTGCAAAACATACTTTTAACTGATTATGTATGTTCTAGAACTCAATATATTTCCAGTTCTTGGGCACTCACCCAACTACTTCCTGGAATTGCTCTTTTCTTGTGTTTTGCTTTGCACATCTGGTCCAGCTAAGATTCTCTCACTCTAAAGCAGATGTCACTTGATATAATACCCTACTCTTATGTGTTTTAATTCCCTGATTGGTTTATTTGTAACATAATTACAAGAGTGAATTCTATAATGTTTTCTTATGATTAAAACATTCTAATGATTTGCTTAAAATTGGGCTCCTTTGTGATGCTAAAGGCTGATTGGCCCAGGATTGTGATGTTTACTGACTCATAATGATAGAAATTATAAAAAGATTTATCAGATCATTCCTGCATTACTGAACCTTGGAGAACAGCCTCTGGAGTTGGGTATCAAAACTGAAGGAGAAACTCCATTGGTAGCCAAACTGAGTCCAAGCTGTAATACCACTCAAATGAATATTCCACCAGAACACTGCAGACTATTAGCCCCCCCCCCCCATCAAAAGGGGGCAATGTTGCAATACATTCCAATATGTTAGGGAATCTGAGGGGCCAGAACTGCTTTCAGGAGAAAAGTAAGTGTTCCCACTGGGCATCCTTGCCCAAACAAGTGAGTGGAAAAACCTAGATTTCTTCCCTTGTGAGTAAAAGCCCTATTGGACTGGCCCAGCTCTTTATTTTTTTATTTTCTTTTAGGTTTTCGCAAGGCAAATGGGGTTAAGTAGTTTGCCCAAGGCCACACGGCTAGGTAATTATTAAGTGTCTGAGATCACATTTGAACTTGGTACTCCTGACTCCAGTACTGGTGCTCTATCTGCTGCGCCACCTAGCCATGTCCCCCCTCCCCCAGCCCAGCTCTTTAATAGTTGCTAGCACTTTGCTAATTTAGACAGACTAGCATAGGGTCTGATCCTAGAGTGATGATGGTATGAATGAAAAAGATTAAAAATTATTTCATTGGTAGAAAAACAGTAGGGACAAAGAAGGAGAATGAATAAAAGAGGATTCCAAGATCTCAAGTAGCTGGAAAGATGAGAATGTCACTACAGAAATAGTGATGAGAGAAGAAGCTGTGTGGGGAGAAAGATAATGATTTCAGCTTAAGATATATTGAGTTCAAGATAGTAGCAGAATATCCAGGCTAAGATTTCCGAGAAGGAGAAATTAAATTTGAGTGTTGAGCTCAGGGACTAGAAATTTGGCTCTTCTTCATATAAAGGTAAGACTTGAAACCATGGAACTAGATGAAATCAACAGAGAGAAGAATGCCAAGAAAAGCCCTGAATTTCAGTTGCCTACTAGACATTTCCACTTACATGTCCCACCTGCATCACAACCCCAACATATCTAAAACTGAATTCATTATTTTGTCAGCCTCATTTAATAACTATTTCTCAAATTCAGAGGTCTGTCTCCTAGCTTTCACATAGCCTGTCTCCCATGTCTCCCTCCTCATCTCTCAGAATCCTTTCTTTCTCCAAGATTTATATCAGGATACCACCTCCTCCACAAAGCCTTGTTGAATTCTACCTCCCCCTTCCCTTGATATTCGTCTGCTTGCTCTTCAAATTACCTTGTATTTATTTAATCTGTGTACATATTGTATTCTTCCCCAGACAGAATATCAAAGCCTTAACAGAAAAAAATTAGTTTATTGCTGCCTTTGTAACCCAGATCTAGCACAATGTCTTAAAAATGTTAGACCCTAAACTGCTTTTCATAGAATAGGATTAACTGGACAGTTTGGGTAGGAAAATGGTCAGAGAGATCCCTGAACTGTATAAGAAAATACCATTAGACTATATCAAGATGTGCCCTTAGGGGCAGCTAGGTGGCGCAGTGGATAGAGCACTGGCCCTGGAGTCAGGAGTACCTGAGTTCAAATCCGGCCTCAGACACTTAATAATTACCTAGCTGTGTGGCCTTGGGCAAGCCACTTAACCTCATTTGCCTTGCAAAAACCTTAAAAAAAATGTGTCCTTGCTCCCTTTGGACAAATGTGTTATCTACAGTCATTATTGAATCACCACTGAGATTTAGGTGAAATTTCTTCCTTTCCAGTAATCCAGGGGATACTTAGTATTGTCAATCTTCACAAAGCACCAGATCCATTTTAGATGTGCCACAGGAGTCATTGTTCCTTTTAGGATGAAGACTCTCATGCCAGAGGAAATTGGAAAGTCAGATCCATTTGAGAAAGAACAAAACTGCTTATTCTGTTATCAACTCATCTTTCAGATGATTGTATCCTAAAAATAAGTTATATAAATATGGCAAAGCTATATTTCACCAGGGTTGTTGTCCCATCCAGTATTCTTACAAAGTCTCTAGAAAGGCTTTATTAAAGCATTGTGCTTTGGAAAGTCTGGAGAGGAAGCATCGTATTCTGCAGAGGTATCAACTACAGAGAAAAATGGGGGCCACTATACCATATAACATAAGGATCTACATAAGTCATAGTGACTAAGAAAAGTACATATTTTTTGATTTTGCTAAATATTTTTCAATTACACTTTAATCTGGGTCAACCACATTCCCAAAAGGTGGTTTGCATTTTGCCTGCCTAAGAGCCTGTGCTCTCAGTAATAGAGGGTCAATCTTAGAGTCAAAATGGGGTTCAATCCCCATCTCTGTCACATACTTGTATGATTCTGGGCAAGTCCCCTAACTCTTCAGGGCTCTAAACAACTCAATTAGACAATATCTCAGGGCAAGTGTTGATATTCAATTTTTCACTGGAATTCCCTGCCCAATGAAACCACAGGTTCAATATAAATTTAAAAACCTTGTAAAGATTCTCCAGGTTCAATAAAATTGTGATCTACCCATCACTCTACTGAAAGGGAACTTAGAGATCTGAAACATAAGAACAAATACAATGGAAAACTGGAGGTATTTATTAGAGCCAAAAGTACTAATGTAAAATTACTTTAAAACCAGGGATATGCAATATGTATGCACAGTCATTAGATCTGATTATCAATGAATAGACCATTTATTCATTCACACAGCCTAGAAAATGGAAGGATTTTCTTTCTCTTTTTTACTTAGACTGCACATTGACATTTTAAATGTGACAAAGATACAGCACTCTGCATAAGGGCAGTAAAGAAACCTAACAGACTTTACTACAGACTATATATCATGGTTTTGATTAGAGGCTTAGGTAAATTTCTTTTATAAATTAAATGATAATTCATATTGACAGTTTTCTAAAATTTGTAAAATATTTCCTTCACAATATAGTAGGCAATGTAAGTATTATTCACTCCATTTTACGGATTAGAAAGCCAGGGTTCTGAGAAATTAAATGTTTTGTTCATATTATTACAATTAGTAAATGTCTGAAGTTCAAGTTAAACCCACATCTTAGGGCTCTCCAAGACCAGCATTCTATATACTACCCTCTCAGGCTTACCAATAATAGCTTCGGGGACTACAACTAATTGGATCAGCTAAATCATAAACCTTATTAATTGTGTAATGTTCCTAAAGCAGGAATTCTTATCTTAGCTTGTGTCATGGGCCATTTTGTTTCTTTCTTTTTTTTTTAATGTTTTTGCAAGGCAAATGGGGTTAAGTGGCTTGCCCAAGGCCACACAGCTAGGTAACTATTAAGCGTCTGAGACAGGATTTGAACCCAGGTACTCCTGACTCCAAGGCCGGTGCTTTATCTGCTACGCCCGCCACCTAGATGCCCCGACCATTTGCTTTTTAAAGGAAAGCAATTATACTGAAATACAATTATTAAAATATTTTTTAGTTTATAAAGATAAACTTCCATTTAATGTTACAGTTTTATTTTTATGGTAAAGTTAGCAAACATCAGTAAACAAAAAATATATAAAGAACATGAAGACTATAAGAAATTGTAAATCTACTATGAATAGTTTGATTTTTAATATATTAAATACATATTCAATATAGTAAATTTAGCAAAGTAGTAACAAAATTTCTCATTTCTTACCTTCTGTGATTATTTTTGTATTGTTAAATGTTTACTGATGCTTTCTCCCCCCCATTTCTATCACTACATACTAATTCTGTCTCCCCTTCCCTATCACACTCAACTCCAAAAGGAGCCCTGCCTTGTACAAATTGATATATAGTTAAGGTATTTTTAATAAATAGGTATAGTCAAGGAAAGCAAATAATATATTGATCCTATCTAAAATTGTATATCTCATTCTGCACCTACATTTCATCACCTATCGCCCAGGTCACTGGCACACTTCATTATCATTCCTCTGATGTCCTTCCAGGTAACTGCTTCTGATCAGAACTCTGAAGTCTTTCGAGTCCTTCATTTACATTATCATGGTCAGTCTGACAAATATTTCCTGGTTCTTGTCATTGTTCTCTGCATCAGTTCTTACAAGTCTTCCCACATTTCTCAGAATTCACCATTTTCACCCTGTCTCACTACAAGTCTATTTTACAAAGAGTTTTATTTCTATTTCCTTTATGGCTTTCCATCCTCATACTGTGTCAATGAGGCAAAAGAAGTGAGCTGGAGTCTTTTCCTTTTTGTGATTCAATCCCATTGGCTCTTTTCAGTAGCATTGTTAATCCTTGTAAAATCTAAAGTGATTCTTAGTTTTATGATCCACACTTACTTTTATCCCAGCAGTCACTGACTTCTTACTATTGTGTAGCTAAGGATGTTACCTAATGAAAGAGGTGTACAGTTAATTCTAGAATAAGAGGAGGGTGTCTAGCAATTCCCAAGTGGCATAAGATAATGCAATGCATTAAAAGCCCATTCAACGAGTATTTAAATCTATTTGCTATCATTTTTTTTTTCCTTTTAGAGTTAGAAGTATTGACCAGGGAATTTGGATTAAAAAAAAAAACAGAAAATGGATCTGCCTAGATTTTCAAAATTGGGTTAGTGAGGTAAGGTTGAATCGAACATAAAAATGACTGAATTTTGAGAATTGGAATGGATCTTAGCAACCACAGAGTTCAAGAAAAGAATCCCTACAAGAAGAATTGGAACACATAGCTACCATCTGGAAGTCCTCCAATGATAGGTAGATCACCAACCACAAAGCAGATCATTGTGTTTTTTGAAGTTTTTTTCTGATCTCAAGTCTAAATTTACCTCTTTGTAACTCTTGCCCATCTCTCCTGAACAAGTTTAATTTCTCTTTCTCATGTTAGGTCTTCAAATCCTTCAACACAGTTATCAAATCCCAAGAAAGACAAATAAAACAAGCAAGAAAATTATACTTCAGTTAATACTCCATTTGTTCATTTTCTCTCTCACTTAAAAAGCAAGAAACAAAATTTTTAAAAGGCATGCTTTAATCAGCACTCAGAGTTCATCAGTCCTGTCTCTCTCTGAAGGTGGATAACATTTTTGATCATGAGTCTTTTGGAATGGTTTGGGTTCATTGTATTGATTGTATAGATTCAGTTGATTGCTATTCTCCCTTGCAAAGTGATCTCCTGGTTCTGCTCACTTCATTTTGCAACATTCACATAAGTCTTGGCCTATTTTTTTATCTTAGTCTTCGTTTTCTTCTTGAAACCTCCTTGTTTGTATCCTTTAATCACTTCAATAGAAGAAAGGCTCTTTTTACATATAATTTGACTCAGTTCTCAATAAAGTTAAGAAATGAGGCATTTAGGGGCGGCTAGGTGGTATAGTGGATAAAGCACCAGCCTTGGAGTCAGGAGTACCTGGGTTCAAATCTGGTCTCAGACACTTAATAATTACCTAGCTGTGTGGCCCTGGGCAAGCCACTTAACCCCATTTGCCTTGCAAAAAAAAAAAAAAAAACTAAAAAAAAAAGAAATGAGGCATTTAGCAGGGAAACTTGCTCTTAATTTTTTTAAGAATTTCACCTTTCTTTTTTTATAATTAATTTACTCATTTATTTTTGAATTTTACAATTTTCCCCTAATCTCACTTCTCTCCCCCACCCCCACCCCACAGAAGGCAGTTTGTTAGTCTTTACATTGTTTCTATGCTATACATTGATCTAAGTTGAATGTGTTGAGAGAGAGAGATATCATTATTCTTAAGGGAAAAAAATAATTACATAATAAGATAATGGGTTTTTTTAATCAAAGGTAATAGTCTTTGGTCTTTGTTCAAACTCCACAGTTCTTTCTCTGGATACAGATGGTATTCTCCATAACAGATACCCCAAAACTGTCCCTGATTGTTGCACTGATGGAATGAGAAAGTCCATTCAGATTGATTATCACCCCCATGTTGCTGTTATGGTACACAATGTTCTTCTGGTGCATCTCATTCAGCATCAGTTCATGCAAATCCTTCCAGGCTTCTCTGAATTCCCATTCCTTCCTGGTTTCTAATAGAATAATAGTGTTCTATAACATATATATATATATCACAGCCATTTCCCCAATTGATGGACAATCACTCAATTTCCAATTCTTTGCCACTTCAATCAGAGCTGCTATGTATATTATTGTACAAGTTATATTTTTACCCTTTTTCATGATCTCTTCAGGGTATAGGGCCAGTAGTGATATTGCTGGATCAAAGAGTAGGCACATTTTTATTGCCCTTTGGGTGTAATTCCAGATTGCTCTCCAGAAAGGTTGGATAGGTTCACAGCTCCAACAATAATGTAATAGTATCCCAGATTTCCCACATCCCTTGCAACACTGATCATTGTCCTTTCTGGTCATATTGGCCAGTCTGAGAAGTATGAGGTGGTACCTCAGAGATGCTTTATTTAATTTGCATTTCTATAATAAGTAATGATTTAGAGCAATTTTTCATATGACTATGGATAGCTTTGATTTCCTCATCTGTAAACTGCCTCCACATATCCTTTGGCCATTTGCCAATTGGGGAATGGCTTGGTTTTTTATAAATTTGACTCAGATCTCTATATAACTTAGAAATGAATCCTTTGTAAGAAATAATAGTTGTAAAAATTGTTTCCCAATTTATGACATTTTTTTTTGCAAGGCAAATGGGGTTAAGTGGCTTGCCCAAGGCCACATGG